>NW_028252823.1:0-153624 GCF_964263255.1 Lissotriton vulgaris | reverse complement strand
CAGCACTCTTGTTTTCCATCTTTGTTTTACTGTTTTCTTGTGACTCGGTTACTGAGTCACAAGTTGGCTGCCAACACTTTCCAGTTTGGAGTGTTGGCAGCCAAATAGAATGAAGCTTGTGCTCAGGAGGAGTCGCGACTCCTCCTCAGTGCTCAGATATTGATATATTTTTTTTTAATTTCTCAGGAACTACTGAATGGATTTACACCATTTCAAAAAGGCTCTGTGGCTCACTTTCATCAGCATACTTGTGTGATTACTGAGAGCGCGGCTTTGAGAGCCCGACCCTCTGGCCTCCACTTTTGAAAAAGAAAAGGACACTGCCCAAACAATGGTTTGTCGCTTTGTATTGGGTGTGCCCACCTATGATTAAAGCTAACTGGAAGCCAAGTTCCGTCAGGTGTCGCCATCCACCCCCTGATGTTTAATAAAGCACATGTGCTCCAAGAAGAGATTCACAGCAAGGGTTTTGGCTAGAGCGCAGTAAGGCTGCGCCAATCCTATATTAAACGAACAAAATACCAGTACTGCGCATTTAATCCAAACTGAAAATAATTGAGTTGAGGATCCTCAATTACAAAGACCACTTTTTCAGTCCAGTTTATCAAGACATTATTAAGTTTATTATAATTTTTCTTTTTCTTTTCTTTTTTTATAGAATTGCAAAGGTTATTTTGGCTAAGAAACAAAACAGTATTGAAGTAGCTCCTACTAAGTCTAGTATATTTCACAATTTATCTACAGTGAAACCAGGTTATTAATGGTAGGGGTGATGTTGGAAAAAAAAAAAATTGTGAGAGAAAAATGATTTTGGAGGAACACAAAACATTGATTAGACTACAGACAGTACACTTAATTGTCAAACATAGACACAACACCAAACAATTCGAAAGATGGTGCAGGGGGGAGGGAGGAGTGTAAAGGATGTGTGTACGTCCTGCGCTAGTCCTATTTATAGGAGCAGGTGCTGCCACCTCCACTAAATGGAACAGAAAAAAAAACACAGTTTTGCTTCAATCAAAACAATAGACCATCAACAATTTGAATAATTAAACTGTAGTAGCTTAAGATTGGTCTAAATTATGGGTGAAGGAGGTCGACGCGTTTCGAATCCCTTTGAGTGGTGGGATTCTCATCAGGACCATGTGGACAATCTGGACTTTTGTGGATATTCGTAGGTCTCTGAGGGGCAGAGGTTGATTTATTGGAAGTGTAGGAAAATGAATCTCTTCTGATCTTTATAGTCCTCAGACTATTATATCTTTTATTGGAATGAATATACTTCGTCCGCTTTTGGTATTTTCTTTAGCTCAAAAACGGGAGTCCTCCATGGGCGTCTCTTTCCTTGATCGGAACGCCGTTCCGATCAAGGAAAGAGACGCATCCTTTACACTCCTCCCTCCCCCTGCACCATCTTTCGAATTGTTTGGTGTTGTGTCTATGTTTGACAATTATGTGTACTGTCTGTAGTCTAATCAATGTTTTGTGTTCCTCCAAAATCATTTTGCTCTCACAATTTTTTTTTTCCAACATCACCCCTACCATTAATAACCTGGTTTCACTGTAGATAAATTGTGAAATATACTAGACTTAGTAGGAGCTACTTCAATACTGTTTTGTTTCTTAGCCAAAATAACCTTTGCAATTCTATAAAAAAAGAAAAGAAAAAGAAAAATTAAAATAAACTTAATAATGTTTTGATATTCTGGACTGAAAAAGTGGTCTTTGTCATTAAGGATCCTCAACTCAATTATTTTCAGTTTGGATTAAATGCGCAGTACTGGCATTTTGTTTGTTTAATACCAAGAAGAGATTCAGCTCTCTTTTTTTCTTTGGATATTGAATTGACAGGTTTCTCCATGCCTGTTTTGCTTAAACTTCTAGGGTCAGTGGCTCACTTTCATCAGAGTACTTCGGTGAATACTACGAGCCCAGCTTTGTGAGCCCGACCCGCTGGCCCCCACTTTTGAAAAAGAAAAGGACACAGCCCTGAGTTAAATATTCACTGTGGCGGTTAGAAAGAGAGATGTGAGGTGTCATTTGCCTCTTTTCGACTAAGGGCACTGGTTGCCAAAGGACATTTGGAGATTTGGCGGCGATATACAACGCTACTCTACAGAGCTCCATGCAATGAAAATACTTTTATGGGTGGCTACAGAGCAAGATACAGTGGCAAAACAACAACATGCACTGCAGTCTACTCTGAACATTAACATTCTGGCATTGTGCACTCTGGACATCGAGTGACCTTGGGCCTACAAAACATCACGTGGTCACAGCAACAACTGTTGATCGCTTCGTATTGGGTGTGCCTACCTATGGTAAGACCTCACTGAGCGCCAAAACGAGTCAGGTGTCGCTGACCACCCCACTATGTTTAATAAAGCACATGTGCTCCAAGTAGAGATTCAGCTGTGGGGCGTCTGATGTTTCTGCCCTGCACTGTGAAAGGAAAGAAGGAGTCATGTCAACAGAGTTCTCAAGAACTGGTTTGGACTGGGCAAAGGCCCCTCTGCCTTCAGAGGACAAAGGATTTTGGAGTATAAGTAGTGGGACCCTGATCCCAAGAATTTAGATCACTTTTGGACAAACAAGAAGGAACCTTTGCTGAGGAGAGGAATCTGAAGAAACTGAGGAGAGACTATCCTTAAACTGAAGTGCTGCTTAGGGGATTGGCCTGCAGTGGTTTCCTGACTGCCAAAGGAAGGAGAAATGAACTTTGTGTACTTTATTTCAACTTGTAAGGATCTCCATGGGCTGGAGAGAAGAGCTTTTCTCCTGCTGAAGTCTCAGGGACAACAGACTTCAACCCCCAGCTCCCCAAGAGTTCTTTGGAAATGCCTGCTGCTATTTTAGGGCCTTCTGAGGGACTGCGTGTCGCAAGGAGCTGGAAGCGCGACTCAAGAAGAAGAAGTGTGTCGCCGTCGCTGCCGTTGCATCTCTGAACAAGGATGTCCCCGCTGTAGCTGACGCATTGCACTGCATCAAGAAAAGTGCCTCACATCCACGGAGAAGCGTGTCGCTGTCGTCGCTTCTCTAAACAAGGGTGTCGTCGCTGCAGCTGTCACATCGAGCGGAAGCGTCTTGCATCAAGGAAGAAGAGTGTCACCGCCAAAACCGCTGTAGTCGCATCTCTGAACAAGGGTGTCGCCGCTGGAGCTGACTCATCGAGCCGAGACTTCTTGCAACATGGTAAAAGCCTGCCGCATCTGGAAGATCTTCACGTCTTTATTTCTTTGCACCGGAACTTTGCCGTATTTCCATCGCTGCAACACTTTTGTTGTGGAAGCGTAACGCATCGTAAGGTACATTGACTTAAAGTGCCACATTTTAAGAACTGAACAGAACTAAGGTAAAACTACCACCTTTAAGTACAGTATTGTGATTTTTTTCTGTTTGCGGTCTTGTGTTAAGTCTATATAAAGAATACTTATTTTTTATATAAAACCTGTGTGGTGTCCATCTGTAGTGTTGTCACTTGATTACTGTAGGTGGTCACGAATGCTTTACACACTGCCTCTGAGGGATTGGTGTCGTTACAACGCAGGCTATTACAACGCCTGCTGTTACAACGCGGTTTTTACATCGCATACCACTACAACGCATAGTGCTTTTAAGCGCTGGATAGTGATTTATTTAATTTACTATTCCAACTCCAGTCCCCGTGGATAGTAGGGAAGGTGTTGGATAGTAAATTAATTATATACCCTATCCTAGAGCGCCCCCCAGCGCAATGCGTTGTAATGGTTTGCGTTGTAATGGTTGCGTTGTAATGGTAGTGCGTTGTAATAAATGCGTTGTAAGTGATGTTTCCCCCTCTGAGATAAGCCTGTCAGCTCGTGCCAAGCTACCAAGGGGGTGAGCAGGGGTTATTTTAGGAGTGTACCCCCTTACCCGGACTAAAGGCAAGGGTCACTATTTGTCACAAGTACCTACCTATGCCAACTAGAGACCTCAAATCTAACAGGAGCCGAAACCCGCTAGGTGTCGCCGCCCACCCTGTGATGTTAACCACCTCACCAATAGCTCCAGTCTCACACCAAGGTTTTAACATCTGTTCATGGAACGTGCATGGCCTCTACTCAAAATTAGAAGACCCCGACTTCATGGCCTTTATTACACAATACAAAATTCTTCTCTTCCAAGAATCCTGGCAGTTAACCTCATCTCCAATAACTGGTTTTAAGGAATTCCTGAACCTGGCTAAGAGAGCTACTAAATATGGAAGAGCAAAAGGAGGTCTCTCTATTTTTATTTCAACAGAAATTCCATGGCACGCTTCGATCATAGATTTAGACTGTTCATGGTTGTTGTGCGTCAAAATAGCCGTCTCGGAGTTCCAGACCCTGCTCATTCTTAACAATTATATTCATCCCGCATCCAAATTAAAGAAAGCACAAACTGAACAATTAATTACCTCATTAAGAGCACTAAAACTTGCCTATCCAGATGCTAAGACCATCCTGTCGGGTGATTTCAACATGAATTTACAATATACTAGGTGCAAGGGTAAAACGGAGGCCACACCAGCCATCAACCGACGGGACACAGCTGGTAAGAAATGCGCAGCCCGCCTGAAAGACCTTTCAATGTGTGTACCTAATGGACAAGGCCCGACTGATCGGCCCGCAGCATACACCAGGGTTACACAGAAAACACGACCTACCATTGATTATACCTTTACTGATTACGACCTTCTCCCGTACATTGCAAATTTTCAGATAAAAGACAGGGCAGAAGGTGATCACCAGCCGCAAACTTTTACTCTATTAAAATCTTTTACAACCCCAGAGAAAGCAAAGGCCCTATCATCTTTAACACAATGTTATAACCTAAAACGCCTCTGCTGGAATAAGGATAACATTGTGGCCATCACAAGCACCTATACCAGCCTTTTGGAAAGACTGAACTCCGAAACACTGACCATAAAAGCTTGGGAGTCCTTTATTTATGAAATTAATAAAACGTTCTCTAAAAACGCCCATGCTCATACTGCAGGGTATGTGAAAGGGGCAGCATTGTTCAACAATAGCCTGAGGAAACAAAAACAACAACTAAATAAATACCTCAGACAACTACGATCCCGGGGAACAGAATGCCACCAGGAACTCCTGCTTTTAATCTCTAAAACAAGAAAAAAACTAAAAAGGGACATAAAATCTACCAAAAAAGAGTACCAAGAAAATATTTGGGCGAAACTATTACATGCATGCAAATTAGGGGACTCTAAGCTATTTTGGGAACAAATCAACCAACTAATTAACGGCCGGAATCGACATCACAATTCAGATATGTTGGAGTCCACATGGAGAGCTCACATTGAACTTCTATATAATGAAACTAGATCCCAATCAGCCCCAAATTACGGATTACCGACGGGGCAGGAGGCCAGAGGTCGATGTAAAGCCAATTATCCCATGAACCACGAATTCTCTGAGGATCCAGAGCTGTTTTCAGAAATTCAAGTTTTAAAAATCATAAAAAATTTAAAATCTGAGGGAGCTCCAGGCCCGAACGGTCTACCAAATGCCCTGTTTCGGCAAGATCCCCATTCTGGTCTCAAGTCCTGACTCCTCTTTTTTCAAAAGTTACAGTTGACAGCTTAATCCCTGAGTCCTGGAAAGCAAGCATCCTCAATCCAATCTATAAGTCGGGTTCCGGTTCGGATCCCTCCAACTACAGGTTGATTGCGCTGATAGATGTGGAGGCGAAAATATATGCATCTAATCTCTTGGTAGAGCTAGAGGCTTGGATTAGTCATACAAACCTTATTCCTCCAACGCAAACTGGATTCCGGGCCGGGATGGGCACCCTTACGAACATCTCTGCGGTCACTCTTTTAGCTTACCAAGCCTTCGCAAAATCAAGGCCCTTGTACGCCTGTTTCGTAGACCTTAAAGCGGCCTTCGATAAAGTTCCAAGAGCCTCTTTATGGGTAAAAATGCAAGCTTGGGGGGTCCCGCCCAGCCTTCTGGATGCCATTATCAATCTGTACTCCCACACGTGGGTCCAAATCAAGAAAGGAGACGGGTCCAGCGTAACCTGTAAGATTCCAACCTCAAATGGACTCAAGCAAGGCTGCATTTTAGCGCCTTGTCTGTTTAACATTTACACGTCAGATCTCGACAAGTGCCTTCAGACAATCCCAGGTGACCCTCCAAAATTGGGTAAAATACCGACTCCGTGCCTACAAAATGCAGATGATATTGTGCTGCTAGCACAAACGCCAGTTGGTCTGCAGAAATTGATTACGGGATTAGGAACCTACATCACTTCAAACCAACTCACGATCAATCACCAAAAGACAAAAGTCATGCGTTTCTCCACACACAATAAAACATTGAATAGGCGCATCTTTTCCTGGAAATTGGGCGAACAACCACTAGCCTGTGTAGATTCCTATAAATATCTAGGCTTTCTGCTAGATTGCAAACTTAACTTTAAGCAACAGATGGAGCAAGGATGCATAAAAGCAAAGCAACTGTTATTCGCCTTCAAAATTCTGAAGAAAAAGCTTATAGGCTGCTCTACCGGTCATCTGTTAAAAGTGATCGCCGCAAAATTTCTACCCTCCATCTCGTATGGCTCTGAAATCCTGAATATCAAAGATGCTACAATAATAAATACAGCACAATCCATACTCTTCAAAAGGCTGTTTCTATTACCGTTACACACCTTACAAGAACAACTCCGTTTAGAATTTGGACTAAAAAAACTGATTATGGCCAGACAAGGCGCCCTAGTAAAGTTCTACTGGAGGATGAGGGAGGCAGAAGATTACACTTTAGCTCACCCCTGTTGGGTTGAAATTGAAAATCAAGGAAGACAAGCTAACTCAACCACGACAATCCTGAAGGAATCTCTGTCGGCATTACAGCTAGAGGTGGCCTGGTCTACACCAGTAACGTACTCTGGATTCAAAAGCATGGTGAACGCCACAACCAAGCAGATCTCTTTGTTAACCGATAAAATGATTTTTGCAAAAAAACACCAAGCCTGGGCTGTGATACAGGCCTACCAGAGGCTAACACCACATCAGTATTTGACCGAACACTTTTCCTACCATAAAAAGCATTACCTTATGTTACTACGAATGGGATCATTCCCCTCAAAGGATTTGACACCAAAATGGAAATTTATATGGCCCTCTAAAGTAATGCCGCCTCTGTTGTCAAGGTGAGGAGTACCTACTACATCTACTATGTATATGTCCCTTTTTACTGAAAACCTGTAAATACATTCTTCGGGAAATTTTAAGGAATGAACAGATAAGAACATGTAGATCTGCAGTCATCAGGTGTCTCGGAGGGCTATCTATTCCCCTCTCCTGTAATGCCATAAAATTCTGGAAAATAGCAGTAAAGGAACTGGAAAAATTGAAATAAGCTAAGCAGCCAATAAACAACCTGCCTGCTGACTTTTCAGAAATATACTGCACTACTTGTTAGCCTTTTAACTGTAGTAATGACTCCAAGGTTTTTTTCTCCTCTTAGGTTTTAAATATATATATATATATATATATATATATATATATATATATATATATATATATATATATATGAAAACATAAAAGCGAGAGCCAGAAAGACTTGTGTTATTGCATCTAGCAGTGTTCCCAATATCCCTTCCTCTTCAGATGCAAGTTCAATAGGCAGTGAATCAGAGAATGAGGGGGCGAGAAATATGCCGTTGGGGTTTACCGCACTCTCCAAGGCCCAGGAAATGAGCTGTATGTGTCAGGACCGTCAGGACACATTGAGATCCAGAGGACAGACTGGCGGTCAAAACGCCAAAGGGCAAACAGGAAACGAGGCGAAAGGAGAAAGTGCAACAAAAATAAAATCAGACAACAGTCAAAAGAAAAACCGATGGAACAAAAAAGCAACAAAAACACAGGCGGCAGCCCTGGCTCAATAATGAATCTCACTTCAACAATATTAACTGAGAAAGAATCCAATATTCTAAGTTTGGGCCTTTCCTACTGCCCTCCTTGTAACTTTAACTATGCGGATACAAGAATGGATGCTTTCCGCTTTGTGAGGAAACTCAAGCTCAAAAAATATTTCAAAATGCAACCCACGAGAAAGAAAAAATTGGGAACAATTGAAACTGATTCGCTCTCCTTGGAAGCTGGAGACCGAGCTGACTTTGACGAGATATGGGGATTATATGAGGAAACGAATCCTTCTACAATGGTACCTTTGGTGAAATCAAGAGTTGATCAGGTATCTGGTGTCACTCCTTTTAAGCCAAAATCTGTGCTTCTTCCTTTAATGGTTCACGATAATATTGACGTTTACCAAGAACTGATTACCAAGGATTTAAAGCAACTCTATATCACCACTAACAAAAAACATAGAGTGATTAATAATCTAAATCAGAGCTACAACACCCTTATAAAAAAACTTGAATCAGACAACAACATTTTGATCCGCCAAGCGGATAAGGGTGGAAATATAGTACTATGGCCTCGTCAAATGTATATACAAGAAGCGGAAAAACAATTACAAGACCATTCCTGTTATAGAAAGAGCAATTTGGGAGCAGTAAGGTTGGCATGGGAAGATCAAAATGCCAAGCTGGTTGCATGGAAGAGCGTAAATTTAATCACACAGGAGGAACTGGGATTTTTTAAAAAAGAATTCCCGGTTATACCTTCATTTTATTTGCTCCCCAAAGTCCATAAGAACACACAAATTCCTCCTGGGAGACCCATAATTTCAGCGATTAACAGTTCCACTGAAAATATGTCAACATACATTGACTATTTTTTGCAGGACAGTGTAAAAAACTTGGATTCCTATGTGCAGGACTCATCTGACTTTGTTAGAAAGTTGGGTGACTTTAATTGGAATGCGGACTGTATACTTATGAGTTTGGATGTTACGTCTTTATACACGTCTATACGACATATGGACGGTATTAGAGCAGTTAACTATTTTTTGAACAGGAGGGCAATTAATTTTTCTGCTCATAACTCCATGCTTACTGCCATGATTAAGATCTGTTTAGAACAAAACTATTTTCTGTTCAACAACCAAGTTTATCAACAGATCAGAGGGGTAGCCATGGGGCCCTGCTTTTCTCCCAGCCTAGCGTGCTTGCACATGGGCTGGTGGGAGGAGCAGGTCCTCATGGTTCAGCATCAGGCATTATGAGGAGTCACGTCCCTGTCTATTTGAGATATATAGACGACCTCTTTCTTATATGGCAGGGTACTATGCAGGAGGCTCAAGAATTTGTAGAAAAACTTAACTGTAATGACCTTAACCTGGAATTTACATCCACCATAAGTAAAACACAATTATGCTGCCTAGACATAGAGGTATACATTGAAGCAGGAAATCTGGCCACAAGGTTATATAGAAAGCCGACTGCAGGCAACACTATCCTGCACGCGGCTAGCCAACATCCCCATCACTTGATACAGAGCATCCCCTTTGGGGAGATGCTTCGTATCAAAAGAATTTGTAGTGATGAAAGAGAGTGTGCTAAAGCGATGGAAGAAAGTAAATTGCGCTTCCTGGCACGCGGATATTCTGCGAAAACAATCTCCAGGGCTATTGAGCGCTCGAATGACATGTCGAGAGCACAGATTTTGGCACCTAAACCGAAGTCTGAAGCCATTCATTCGGATACTTCCATAGAATGCTCTAGGGTAGTGGTGACTTATAGCCAACAGCACAAGGAGATCCGGCGGATCTTCAGCCGTAATTGGAACCTGGTGACAGGGTACCCTGTCATCGGTGGTTCAGTGAGTAAAAGGCCAGAATTTTCCTTTAGAAAATCTACCTCCATGTCAGACAGGCTGGTTAAAAATCATTTGGAACCACCTATATCTAAAACTTTTATGAATTTGAGAAAAGGTTTTTTGAAATGTTCCATTTGCAAGGCCTGTAAGAATGGGTGTAACAAAACACGATACAATACACCATTCAAGAATGATCCTGTACTTATAACAAAACAGCTGTCCTGCAAGACAGAATTTGCTGTTTATGTGCTGCAGTGCCCCTGTGACCTCCGGTATGTAGGGAGCACCCGGCTTCCGGTTCACAGGAGAATACTGCAGCACATAAGAGCAATCTCCAACAATGATCAATCCTATCCGGTGGCGCGCCACTTTCAGGCTGCTCATAAGAGTGATCCTAAACATCTCACTTATTATGTCATTGATTGCATTCTACCCCTCAAAAGAGGGGGGAATAGGGATGGGTTATTGAGGGTCCTCGAGACTCGATATATTTTGGAACTAAACAGCCATACTCCTGGAGGTCTTAACGCCAGTGAGGATCTGTACACCTGTTTATGATTCTTGAATCTTTATCTTTTGCTGATTCGCCCTATTATGAATGCATGACACATTCCATAGCAGATATCAGCCACTGTATGTTAAACAAAGGGATTCTCATAACATTTTTGTATTACAGGTTAGAGCTGTGTATTAACATCAGTCAGAAATTGAATTTCAAAGGGAGGGGCTCCTCCCTTTTCAAAATTTTGTTATATTTTACTTGCACCCAGCACTTTTATTATTCAAATTTGCACTTTGCGAAGATGGCTGCTCTTTGCCACACAAAAGGAATTAACAGCTAGAATTGTGTATGTTTACAATAGATCTTGTTTACATTAAGCACTTGACGCTTTAGTGGAAATTCCCACTTGGGATAAAACATTTTTAATATGTTTATTAAGGGTCATGAGACGTAGTCTTTGAAGAGATGAAATTAACACTATTTTTTTATGACTTATATATTTATATGTATATATTCATGAATTTATATGTATATATTTATTTATTTGCTCTATATTGCACAATGTATATACTTCATTTATTCACCCACTGCGGGTTGTATTCAAGACCAGGAAAGACTATGAATTATTTGTATAGTCCCCTGTTTGTTTCTTTGAACCCTTGAAAACATTATGTGTATGAGTTGGTGGTTAGCTTTAGGCCACCTTTTGTGTCACTGATGCTGTAAATAAATTCCCTTGTGGCTTTGCGATCACATCATGTGATCAAGACAGTGGATACTGTCGAAACGCGTAATGGCGGGCATGTTGAGCAAAATTGAGCTGAAATAAATACGCACTTTGTTTGGCACCATTCTTGGGTTCCTCTCTTCGTCTTTTCGAGACTGCGTGCTATCTGGCAGTGTTGGAGCTTTTGGGACGATTTTTTCTTATATATATATATATATATATATATATATATATATATATATATATATATATATATATATATATATATATATATATTCAATCGCGCTTGCTCCTGCTGCAACTTCCTACCGGATTTACAAGGAAGACAAGGCAGACCCAGTTTGGTGCTTTGGTTTTTATTTTTCAAACGCCACCAAGACCCTCACGACGCGTTTTGGCAGATCCCTGCCTTGATCACATGACAGCATCATCGTGAAGCACACCTCTATTTAAAGTGCAAGTGCTACATTATCTTTACAATAGACATAGAAGACATATTTAGACATTACATAGTCTTTCTTACTATTTCTATTTACATAACCATTGTATTTTGGTTATCATAGTTGCAAAAACGCCAAATTTGGTTATTAGTAAGAATCTCAATTTCATATAATCAAAATCAAATAAGGGGGATGTGCTTGTAAAATACATTTTGATACCAGAAAATACTTGTAAAATACATATTTGAAACGTTGTGCACAAAGGAAGGTCAAAATGGTAGTAAAAAACATTCTTTTTATATTACTATGGCATAAATGCTTTTGTATTCTTAACATCCTCATTTTCCCACCTGTGCCTTCATTCCTTTTGCCCTTTATTTTGCTAGGGAATTTCCCCCCCAAATGTAAATGTATTGGCATTTATATAGCGCACTACTTACCCGTAGGGTCCCAAGGCGCTTCGACCGCTGCGAAACCCTTCCTGGCTTCCCTGAGAGATGGTCCCTTAATGGGTATCTCCAGGGTGAGACCAGGCATCCCCGGCGGTCTGGTGGGGCCGTTAGTGAAGATGAGGCAAGCTAATGCCCAGAGTTGCCGAGTGTGATCGCTGATCAGAGTGGGCACCGAGGCGAGAGAATTATCGAGTCCGCTGACCCTGGTCCAGAAACCTGCCGCACCGGGAATCGAACCCTGGTCCCGGGCCGTCCTCTGCTCTCGGGTCTGCCGCCTCTAACCAGTGAGCCACACTACTTCACCCACACATTTCTATGTCTATTGACTAATATTCGTGATGTGCTTCTATTATAAGAAACCCCATGTATCACCCTATTGGTGTATTGTGTAAATATAAAGTGCTAAACAGTGCAAAAAAAGAAATATAAAACCAAAATTAAATAGGAACAATTTCCTATGTGTGTTTTCTTATGTAATTCATACTTTGTGCAATATTCATAATTTTGTTGTAACAGTAAATTTTCGGTACGGTTTCCAAAGAAAAATCCTGTAAATGTCATTTTGTAGTGTTCTGGACATGATTCCCACAATCGGTTAAAAACCTCTTTTCTAAAACAGTATGTTGAAAAACAATTTATGTTTTCACTATAAAATTTACTATATACAGAAAAAATATATACATGGAAACTTATATATATGCCTTTCCACTGTCCTTGTAACATGACCGAGACTCCTTTGGCGTGCAATCCAGGGCACAAGGTCGCCCTGCTCAATCGCCCCCACCTCGCACTCTCCAGTAGGTGATGCACTCTCCGCAAAAAATTGCTGTCAGCTAAAGATGTAGCTTTGAAGACTTTATTTTACATCAAGCCAACATCAAAACCCAACGCGTGTCGCCGAAACGCGTTGGGTTTTGAAAGTTGGCTTGATGTAAAATAAAGTCTTCAAAGCTACATCTTGACGGAAATTTTTTGCGGAGAGTGCATCACGTGCTTCAAGTAGAGTTTCAACAATCTTTTTTTTTTGGGATATTGAATTGACAGGTTTCTCCATGCCTGTTTTACTGTAACCGCCCTACAGGGTCTGTGTCTAGCTTTCATCAGAGTACTTGTGTGATTACTGCGGGTACAGCTTTGTGAGCCCGACACGCTGGCCCCCACTTTTGAAAAAGAAAATGACACTGCCATGAGATAAATATTCACTGTGGCGGCAAGAAAGAGAGATGTAAGGGTCATTTTCCTCTTTCCGAGTTGGGGAGCTGGTTGCCAAAGGACATTGGGAAATTTGGCAGTGATATATAGCACTACTCAACAGACCGCCATGCAATGAAAATACTTTTATGGGTGGCTAAATTGCATAAGTGCATGATACAGTGGCAAAACAACAACGTGCACTGCAGTCCTCTGTGAGCATTCACATTCCAGCATGGTGCACTCTGGGTATCGAAGGACCTTGGGACTAAAAAAAATCATGTGGTCACAGCAACAACTGTTGGCCGCTTCGTATGGGGTGTGCCTACCTATGATGAAGGCTCACTGGGAGCCGAAACGCATCAGGTGTCACCGCCCACCCCATGATGTTTAATAAAGCACCTGTGATCCAAGAAGAGTTTCAGCACTCTTTTTTCTTTGGATATTGAATTGACAGGTTTCTTTGTGCATGTGCTGCTGAAACCACCCAGTAGGGTCTGTGGCTCGATTTCATCGTAGTACTTGTGTGACTACTGCAAGAGCAGCTTAGTGAGCCCGACCCGCTGGCCCCCACTTTTGAAAAAGAAATGGACACTGCCCTGAATTCAATATTCCCTGTGTCAGCAAGAAAGGGAGATGGAAGGTGTCATTTGCCTCTTTCTGACTTGGGGCGCTGGTTGACAAAGGACATTGGGATTTGGTGGTGATATGTAACACTACTCAACGGAGCGCCATGCAATGAAAATACTTTTATGGCTGGCTACAGTGCAAGATACAGTGGCAAAACAACAATGTGCACTGCAGTCCACTCTGAACATTAACATTCCGGCATGGTGCACTCTGGTCATCAAGGGACCTTGGGACTACAAAAAAATCACATGGTCACAGCAACAACTGTTGGTCGCTTTGAATTGGATGAGCCTACCTATGATTAAGGCTCACTGGGAGCCGAAACGCGTCACGTGCCGCTGCCTACCCCGTGATATTTTAGAAAGCACCTGTGCTCCAAGTAGAGTTCCAGTGCTCTTTTATCTTTGGATATTGAATTGACAGGTTTCTCCATGCCTGTTTTGCTGAAACCCCCCTGCAGCATCTGTGACTTGATTTCATCGGAGTTCTAATGTGATTACTGCAAGCGCAGCTTTGTGAGCCAAACCCACTGGCCCCTGTTTTGAGAAAGAAAAGGACACTGCCCTGAGTTCAATATTCACTGTGGCGGCAAGAAAGGGAGATGTGAGGTGTCATTTGTGCCTTTCCGACTTGGGGAGCTGGTTTCCAAAGGACATTGGGAGATTTGGCAGTGATATATAACACTACTCAACAGAGCGCCATGCAATCAAAATACTTTTATGAGTGGCCACAGTGCAAGATACAGTGGGAAAACGAAAACGTGCACTGCAGTCCACTGTGAACATTAACATTCCAGCATGGTGCACTCTGGGCATCGATGAACCTTGAGAAAACAAAAAATCATGTGGACACAGCAACAACTGTTGATCGCTACATATTGGGTATGCCTACCTATGATTAAGGCTCACTGGGAGCTGAAACGCGGCAGGTGTCGCCACCCACTCAGTAATGTTTAATATTACCACAATTGCCACAAAAACCGCTGAACTCTTTTCATGAAGGGTGCCTCCTGCGAGCATGAGGCCTGCACAAATTAAATCAACTAACAATGTCCCCACATGTGATCTAGGCTGAGGATGGCCTAAACGCGTAATATCGAATCGTTTTAAATAAAAAACACAGCAAGGACTGCAATTGTGGTCCGTGTCTGTTTTTATCCACGGAAGCGAACTTTGGAAAGCGAATTCTTGTATATATATATATACACTTATATATATAGACATTTAAACTTAACTTAAAAAAGGGAGTACTTTTCATCTCTGCGTAAAGGAAATCTGTCGAATTTGAACACTAACTACCGCTTTAAATCTAACTTGAGAGCATGAGTCTTTTTTCAATGTCTAAAGTTATGCATTTTAAAAGCTGAGGATCCCACTGTTTGAATGCTTGCATATGATTAAGACTCATTGGAGTTGAAACTAACCCTGGGCAAAGCACTACGCTACGCTCGTGTAGTTTGCGAAGTTTGCGCAACTTCGCACTACGCGAACTGCACGCAGCACAGTGCGAACACGCGTAGCGTAGCATAGTGCAGCGTTCATTTTTTGCTTGCTCGCCGTCCTCAATGTCAAGTTGGCGACCGTGAGCAAGCAAAATGACATCCAGGCGAGACTTTTTCCTTGTTCGCGATCAGCAACATCAAGTTGCAGATTGCAAGCATGGAAAATAAACCTCCCGGCGAGATTCTCAACGCGGGGAGGTCTGGTTTCTCATTGCAAGTGGTCGCGTATGCTCGCGACCGCTCGCGATGAGAAACTACCAGTCCGCGTTGAGAAAGCTGCCGCTCGATTAAAAATCTTCTCGAGCGGCCGAAAACTACAGCTCGCACTGTGCAAGATGCCGTTTTTAATGATTGCACAGTGCAGGATGCTTGTCCGCTCTGTGCAATCATTGAAAACGGCATCTTGCACAGTGCGAACAGGGTATTACGCAGTTCGCGTTGTGCTACACATAGTTCGCATAGTGCGAAGTGCACTTTGCGTAGCTACGCGTAGCGCTGCTTCGCGAACTACGCCCAGCCCTAGTTGAAACGCGTTATGCCTGTCTTGCCTCGAATAAAGGAATGAAACAAGCACAGTTGGTGTGGCCTGTCTCTCGTTGCGGAGAGATACGTGTGTCTTGTGGAACATATACATATTTGTACATATATAACTATATATACATATATATTAGAACTATGTAACACTGTATGGTTGGTCAATTTATCTATGCATGCATGCGATATGTTTACGTTACACTTTATGATTCATCATTATATGTGTGACTTCCTTTAAACATTACTAGATCATAGTTGTTTGTCTGAAAGGCCACTAAAGAAGCTAGGTTTTCCAGTAACTTTTTATGTAGACATTAGGAAACTATTGCAAATGACAAAGTCCGCCCGAAGTCGCATGTCCCTAAGCGTTTGACTCCTATGTGAACAATTAGCTCGTGAGCTATTAACTTGTGTACCTAAAGATCAGCTGGAGCAATAATCCTCGCCTCCTGCTCCCTTTCACTCAGGGGACTCTGGATTTCATTTAAAGGTTCCACCCGCAGATGCCTGTGCATTAGGTGCTCTCTTTCCTGAGAGCAGCACAGAGAGGGTTAAGGTCTTTCAGTCACTCAGTTGCAAACCGAGGTAGAAAGACCCACAACCAAGCACATTCTAGCACCACAGCAAAATCTAGGCGCTGTCTTTGGTGGTGCACAGAAAATCTCAAAAGGATCCGGCGCTGGGGCACACAGAATTTATGGAACAAAGGCTACAGCATCATAGAGCACCTGACCTTCCTTATAACACATTCGAAAAACATAATTAGTCAATTTCGAATTGACGGGCACTGGTAGATGTGGAAAGGACACTCCGGATCACTGGAGGCACAAAAAAAAGAGCACGCCTGGGGGCTCAAAGATAAAGCAAACACAGGATCCAGGTCCAAAGACGCGCCGCAGGAGGAGCAGGCACAGTGTTCTGGGCCCACTGATACTGTGAGAAGAAACAAAGTGTCCTGGTCAACTTCCCCTGGCTCCACTGGGACTCTGAGACGAGAAAATTGTGAATAAGCGCGCAGCTCTGAGGGGAATCTCCATGGAAGGAGCTGACAGGCTCTGTGCCTAAGGAGAGGCGAGGCATTGAGGGCTCTTCGACCTTTGCCACGTCACTGCTCTCTACATTGCTCAACCAGTCCCTCAAAAACTCACACCGCGGCACAATCTATGCCTCATGAGAGTAGCTTCACAGATCGTAACAGCTCAGGAAACTAAAACAACCCTGCAGGTAAGACGCTCCCACTCTGAAGACACGAGCATTAAAAGTTCGGGATAGTCGGTTCTGCTGTTACATCTTTCCAGTTAAAAAATGAGGCTTCGTTGGAAATGTTTAGCAATTGACTCCACGTGGCCTGATATAAACCGCATGCAATGAGACTGGCGTCATTGTGGTAATGGATGCAAATTGCATTTGTTCTTGTCTGCGTTTGCACGAATCGCAGGTTAAAGACAACTTGCTTGGCTTTGCCAATGCTTATTTTTATTGTGTTAATATTTGTCTCCTCCATGTAGTAGTGCGCCAACAACCATTTTAATTGTTTTACACAGACCCAATAAACGTAGCATATTTGTACTGCTTTATAATTTGTCTTCATAGTACCAGAAACTGATTGACAGCAAAACGTGCTATTTAGTTAGCGCCTGGAAAAGGCAGAAGTGCAGAATGAAGACCAATGTTAATACATTGACACAACCTGGGTGAGTCACAGAGACGGCTGGAACAGCGAGGTCTCAAACTCACACAGATTGAGAAGCTGGGTCACACTCACTGGAGTGGCTTCGTCACACTGACAAGCGAAGCTGGGTCACACTCACTGGAGCGGCTTTGTCACACTGACAAGCGAAGCTGGGTCACACTCACTGGAGTGGCTTCGTCACACTGGCAAGCGAAGCTGGGTCACACTCACTGGAGTGGCTTCGTCAGACTGGCAAGCGATGCTGGGTCACACTCACTGGAGTGGCTTCGTCACACTGACAAGCGAAGTTGGGTCACACTCACTGGAGTGGCTTCATCACACTGACAAGCAAAGCTGAGTCACACTCACTGGAGTGGCTTCGTCACACTGACAAGCAAAGCTGGGTCACACTCACTAGGGTGGCTTCGTCACACTCACTAGGGTGGCATCGTCACACTCACTGGAGTGGCTTCGTCACACTGACAAGCGAAGCTGGGTCACACTCTCTGGAGTGGCTTTGTCACACTTACAAGTGAAGCTGGGTCACACTCTCTGGAGTGGCTTTGTCACACTAACAAGCGAAGGTGGGTCACACTCACTGGAGTGGCTTTGTCACACTGACAAGCGAAGCTGGGTCACACTCACTGGAGTGGCTTCATCACACTGACAAGCAAAGGTGGGTCACACTCACTGGAGTGGCTTCGTCACACTGACAAGCGAAGCTGGGTCACACTCTCTGGAGTGGCTTTGTCACACTTACAAGTGAAGCTGGGTCACACTCTCTGGAGTGGCTTCGTCACACTGACAAGCAAAGCTGGGTCACACTCACTAGGGTGGCTTCGTCACACTGGAAAGCGAAGGTGGGTCACACTCACTGGAGTGGCTTCGTCACACTGAAAGCAAAGCTGGGTCACACTCACTGGAGTGGCTTTGTCACACTGACAAGCGAAGCTGGGTCACACTCACTGGAGTGGCTTTGTCACACTGACAAGCGAAGCTGGTTCACACTCACTGGAGTGGCTTCGTCACACTGACAAGCAAAGCTGGTTCACACTCACTGGAGTGGCTTCGTCACACTGACAAGCGAAGCTGGGTCACACTCACTGGAGTGGCTTCGTCACACTGACAAGCGAAGCTGGTTCACACTTACTGGAGTGGCTTCGTCACACTGACAAGCGAAGCTGGGTGACACTCACTGGAGTGGCTTCGTCACACTGACAAGCGAAGCTGGGTCACACTCACTGGAGTGGCTTCGTCACACTGACAAGCGAAACTGGGTCACACTCACTAGGGTGGCTTCGTCACACTGGAAAGCAAAGGTGGGTCACACTCACTGGAGTGGCTTCGTCACACTGACAAGCAAAGCTGGGTCACACTCACTGGAGTGGCTTTGTCACACTGACAAGCGAAGCTGGGTCACACTCACTGGAGTGGCTTTGTCACACTGACAAGCGAAGCTGGTTCACACTCACTGGAGTGGCTTCATCACACTGACAAGCGAAGCTGGGTCACACTCACTGGAGTGGATTTGTCACATTGACAAGCGAAGCTGGGTCACACTCACTGAAGTGGCTTTGTCACACTGACAAGCGAAGGTGGGTCACACTCACTGGAGTGGCTTCGTCACACTGACAATAGAAGCTGGGTCACACTCACTGGAGTGGCTTTGTCACACTGGCAAGCGAAGCTGGGTCACACTCTCTGGACTGGCTTTGTCACACTGACAAGCGAAGCTGGGTCACACTCTCTGGAGTGGCTTTGTCACACTGACGAGCGAAGCTGGGTCACACTCTCTGGAGTGGCTTCATCACACTGCATAGCTGGGTTACACTCACTGGAGTGGCTTTGTCACACTGGCAAGCGAAGCTGGATCACACTCACTAGGGTGGCTCCGTCACACTCACTAGGGTGGCATCGTCACACTCACTAGGGTGGCTTTGTCACACTGGCAAGCGAAGCTGGGTCACACTCTCTGGAATGGCTTCGTCACACTGACGAGCGAAGCTGGGTCACACTCTCTGGAGTGGCTTCATCACACTGCAAAGCTGGGTTACACTCACTGGAGTGGCCTTGTCACACTGGTAAGCGAAGCTGGGTCATCTCACTAGGGTGGCTTCGTCACACTCACTAGGGTGGCATCGTCACACTCACTAGGGTGGCTTTGTCACACTGACAAGCGAAGCTGGGTCACACTCACTGGAGTGGCTTCGTCACACTGACAAGCGAAGCTGGGTCACACTCACTGGAGTGGCTTTGTCACACTGACAAGCAAAGCAGGTTCACACTCACTAGAGTGGCTTCGTCACACTGACAAGTGAAGCTGGGTCACACTCACTGGGTTAACTTAGTCACACTGTACATTGATGTGTACACTTGTATGATTTATTGTCTCTGTGTAAAGTGCGTCACACTGTGATGTAAAGCTCTCTGACACGCTACAGTGGGATGAGTAAGGACTTGCGCTCTAAACGAAATGAAATAAATAAATGAGTAAGTACTATTTAAATCGTTTAGTGTAATTACTCACTCATTCAGATACACCTGACATTCCCACAAGCATGCTATCTCGTACAGGGGCTGAACAAAGTCAAAGAAACGCCCAGGAATCGTAGCTTATCCGAAATACTTGTGAACCGATAGCAGGCTGTTCGCCTCTGATTCACCAAATTGCACTGGCATCAAGGCGCTAGCCTCAGGGGGGCTCTCAGCCAGGATGAGACTGGGTGACTCTCAAAGCCTTTTCAACCAGGACTTAGTCTTGGGGTCAGATGGAGGTGAAACTAAGAATGCCTCCTCGCGCCTGTAGCTTCCTGCTCCAAAGAGGAAGCAGACAATGTGCAGTTGCTTCCAATGTGTCCGAGTGTCAGCCAATCACACAGTGATAAACTCAGTCCGGATCCGGCTGCCTGATGGCCGACGCATCCCGGATCTCTCTCGTTTTCTGCTCTGGATCTTGTAAAACAGAAAAGGGTCTGCGTCACTATATATAGTGAGGAGGAAACCAAGGGGGTAATGGTTGCAGAATTGGGGCAATACATTCAAGGAAAGTATAAGAGGGCAGAAGAAAGGAGAGCACTAAGGGACGGAGCCAGTGCAACATATAATGCATAATGTTTTCCAAATGCACCGCTTTCTCTCCCGGAGAAAAGCCCCCTCCCATCCCTGGCCTCTCTCATGCCTCGTTCGGTTATTCCTTCAAGCTTGGGGGCTGGGATGAAACGAATTGCCGGGAATGCTCTTTACTCACAGTCTGACATGTTTCAGTACTCGCATACCCTGAAGGACAGAAACTTGTCATTACAAATATTTAAAATCTTGTTCTACGACATATTGTTGTACTCCCTTGCTTCTAGCATGTAAATTATCACATAAATGGGGGTGTTTTGCATAACCGACTTAGGGGCTCCTTAGTACGCCTGCCTCAACTCACTGAGGACTTTCCATTCACCCTTAACTTCTTTTCCGGTTCTGCTGTTCAGTCCCTTGGCTGTTCTGTGGCCCATGTGACATTCCTGGACCCCTGATCCTCAACATGTTTACTTCCGCCACTATCTCTCCCTGCTTCTCTTAAGTCTCATTGAAGCAACCCAGTCCCCTTGAACCTTCCTTTCAACTTGGCAACCACAGTCGATCTTCTTGAGAAAAGGCCGGCCCTCTCTACAACCACCAGGCCAGCAGCACCCTAGCTGCCCCCGTGCTGCTGGCACTGTGGGCACAGATGGTCTGCCACAGCTATTGCTTCTGTGTCTTGTAGCCTCCCTTAAGCGAGGGCCCGGCCTGTTCTTGCTCACACGGACACTGCCCTTGGAGGCCTGCCTTGTCTCTCAGGTGCCACAGAGCCCCCTCTCCTTCCATTGGCCAGAGGCTCGCTGCTTATAGCACCGTCATAGTTGCCCATGGCTCCTCCTCCAAAGAAGCACCACGTGGGACCGCCCACTGCACTGCACCGAGGGAATGAATAACTCCCTTGATAAATGCACAAGTGTGTGATGATGCAGCAAGTCAGGAGCCGCCAGGGTTACATGACCCTCACACTCCCCCCCCAGTTCTTCTCCAATCATATGAGTTACATGTCCGTTTCACCAAGTGGTGGGGACTTTACGTTCTTGTTGTTTATGTCATCTCTTTACTGCCATGTAACTCTTCTATTTCTTGATGAATTTAGAGGAATCCAGATTAACTCACTGCAGACCGCCTGCGGTGCCGGCCAGCGAAGAGCGGGGCTCAGACTGCATTCTACAGGTGTTGGATGGGCGGAGCATGTCCTCAGCCCCTCTGTTTTCGGCCACTGAGGCTGTTTCCAAACATTCCTCTCTGCCAGAGTACAGTATTGTACTGGATGATCTACTTGCTGATGCCTTGGAGTGTGGCCCAGCCTGCAGCGCCCATGTGTACGCTTCAAAGAGCTACTGTCAGCGGTTTCTCAAGGGATGGAGACATACTTGTCGGTGGAGTCTTCGCCATCCATGATGCCAGGGAGTACCAGCCTCTCAGCTTCAGCCAGGAGCCTGCAGTCACCACATGTCAAACGTAAGTATGCCTGCGTTTGCCACACAATTAGTAAAATTATAAATATTAGTATTGCAATTTTACCTGTATTAGAATTACAGATAATTCAGGGCAATTTAAGCTGTACAAATGTCTAGGATTTGGTCCACAAAGAATTGTAACCCAAATGCATTCAGTGAGTGCAGAATGGAGCAGCTCGATTCCTTATTGCATCACACACAGAGAACCTGTATCCTCAGGACAGTGTGCTGAGGATCAACAAATCATGTCCAGTCCATGACACTGCATTGTTGAAGATTGCTTCCTCTGGAGGCAGGCATTTACTGGAATTCTCTCACCTTGCTTTCTGACAAAGATGCGCACCCAAGGGATGCAATAAAGTGGCACTTCCTCAGCAGGACTATTTCAGGTCCACTGTCTCTCAGTCCATCTAACATGGTTAGGGAAATTGCTATTCAAACCATTCTTTGATTTTCAGCCGGTACTGCAGGTGAAGAAGGGTAGTAGAGGCACATTAGCAGAACCCGGTGTGGGTCGCAGTATAAGGAATCTGTAGGTCCAACTGCCCAGATCAGATATGTAACCATATACAAGTAGGGAGTCCAGAGCAAGAATTCCCTAGATGTGCTGCAGACCAGATTTGTGGTGATTTAGAAGAACAGAAATAAATAGGACTGTGAAGTTGGCTTTCATCAGCACCATGGATTTTTTTTAAAAAACAACTACATAAAGTTGGTTAATATAAAGAAAAAGAACCTCCATGTGAAAACTCTCATTCCAAGTATGAATTATGGAGGGGACACATTCTGCAAACTTTACTTTTTTGTGAGGAGGAAAATCTTCAGCAAAAGTCAGTTGTGAACTTGGGAACTTTACTACTTTTGAAAACCGTGCTGCGGAAATTATGGCTTTATGGAGCCCTGGAACAATTCCATCAAAAAGTGCCACTTGAAAAAAATATTGCAATTCGCCTGGTGTTTGGTAGCTCACAGGTCTCTTCATTCTAAGACAAGGAGTCCCTGCAATGATCACCTCTCAGCAGAAGGAAAATGCCCATTTAACATACGAATAAACACGTCTCCAGCTGACTCGAGTAGAGCTATGCAAAGTTTAACATATTTATTGTCAGAAGATAGCCAGCAGTGGTGTTTCTGGCCAGCAGCGGTCAAATATCTCAATATTATAGTTCTCTTATGCCCACTTCTTGAGTTGTGACTGCCCACAAAACTCAATCCTTGGGAAGTGTTTTCACAATGTTAAGAGCGCAACCTAATTTCCTTGGTCACTGTGAACTTTCCAATTCGAATTGCATTTATCTGTAATCACTCTTTTGTTTTCAATTACTTTCCATATCTCATTTTTCAATTAATTGCCAGACGTTGGTGTATTTTTCCATAAAGTTCATTTTAATAGGTTTCCAATTCTATAACACTTAAAACTGACCCAGCCAATGCGTTTCATCCCTTATAGGGCTTTAATTAGGGCCCTTCGAACCACCTTTCGTGTGTCTTAGTCCTATCCGATCAATCCGGAAATTAATTGAAGAACAAGATATGGAAAGTATTTGAAAACAAAAGAGTGATTAGAGATACATGCAATTCGAATTGGAAAGTTCAATGTGAACAAGGAAATTAGATTGTCCTTCTAATATTGTGAAAACATTTTTTGTCAGAAGCTTCTTGTAATTTTTAAAGATACTATGATTAGAATACATATTTTGCACAGATCTCGGCATGAATAAAATATGCACTTGTTTGCTCCTGAGTTGTTGTAAAAAAATGTCACCATCATTCATTCTGTATCAAAATTTCAAGAAATACAAGGCCTGATTCACAAAGAGTCTTGGCAGTCATGGCGTGGACCCCGCAGTCGTGGGGGACTCTCTGAACTCAGGGCGGAAACCCCGCAAAGAGAATACTTATTACAGAGATTCTGCCCGGAGTGCGGAGAATCCCCCAAGTCTGCACAGCCTCCACCATGAGTGCTGACGCTCTTTGTGAATCAGGGCCACTGTGTTGAACTTGTGAGAAAACGCCACACCCATTTAAGCACTTGCAAGGAAATATTGACTTTCCTAAGGGATTATTACAAGTTTGTGAGATAAAATTAAACAAGTACATAAATGGAGGAAAAGTCTGAAACACCCACAAACAGGTACGTCCTTAATAAAGGTCATGTTTGCATACCCTTAGTTAAGATTCACCAACATTTCCAATAATTTTACTTGGGGAATTTGAGAATTGTGGTGTATTATATGGTATGATTGTGCAGCCTTAGTGGATAATTCACTCGCACAACTTTCGTGGATCCAGTCAGTCTTGTTTGCAAAACCTGTAGCTCTACCCTGGGTGCCATGGCGCTGAGCAGCAAGATTAAACTAGTATAAAGCGTTTTAAAACACCAAACAACAAAATGAAAACATTAATTCAACACAAAATGAATCGAAAACCAACTTATTAAAATTGATTATATTTTTATGATTTTTTTAGACACTAAGATGAGCAAAATCCAGCAGAGGGTTCCGGAGATATAGATTTTAAACATAAATCTCAGCTTGTTAGTCCAAAGCACAAATGATCATTGGTAACCATAATGTTTAGAAACTTGAAACGTTTGAAAGAGTTGTGTTCGCCTGCTCCGGCCCAAATGAGGTGACTAAATCCGGTAGGAAGAAGAGGCCTCTAAAGAGTGTTTGTACATTTAACTGGTCATCAAAGTAGTCTCGAGTCCACTTCCACGCTTTTTATCAAAACAGCTGTAGACTTTAATGGAGTGGTCCTGATGTTTGGGATGCAGGATGCTCTTTGTGCTGTGCAGTCCATGAATGAGGTGGGGTGACTTTAGCAAGAGAGGTTGAAGTCCCTTGAAGTCATCTTTAAGTCAGAGGAAGGTCAGCTGCTGTCTCTGTACAATGTGGGTCTACCAATATCCTTTGGTGCAGGCTTGTGTTCCTTAGGGGGTGAACAACCCACACTCACAAGATATACTGGCATACAACCTTCGTCCATCAAGGATTTGTCTCTCTGGGTGCCCAGCGGCGGGTTGCCAATTTCAGGAATGTGGCTACCAACTTACCAAATTGGGATCCTCCAGCTTTGATGGCCCTAAATTTGGTACCAGGGGATCAGTAAACTGACCCATGGAGTCATTTCTTTGGCCTGGGGCTCTGGAGTGACAAGTGCTCACTCAAGCCTGTTGCCACAGGCACAGGCCAGGCACAGTCCTCACTTTGCTAGCCCAAGGTGAAACAGGTGCAGTCCAGCATACGGTGCAGCCTTTCTTGCCAGATACAGGGGTCAGCCGGGCAGTTCTTCTTTGGCTCTTTCCCCAGTTCTGGTGTGATCTGAGGTTCAGAGTGCCAGGAGTGCCTGGAGTGCCATGTCTATGCCCATAAAGGGCCCCGAGGAATGATATGGTCATTAGTCAATGGGCTACCAGGATCCCTGCACTGTGCAGACTTCCAGCTATGCGTAGCATCTAGAAATCCCAGCATCCACTTCCAAGATGGTGGGACATTTCCTTGGATGTTAGAGCTTGGTAGCACAACCTAGAGGTGTAGGTACCTTTGGGATAAATGCCCATGGGTAAACCAGTTTGGGCCTTGGCCTCGCCTATCTGTTCCAGCGCAAGCCTGTCTACGTGAACAAAGGGGCAACCCTTCAGGAGTGTGATTACCTCTTGCTTACCGAAGGTGGCTTTGTCTTTGACGCTCACCTTTTGGGCCAACACTGAGTGGCTTCCTGCAAGGGGAGGTAACACCTCCCTCTGTAGCAAACTGCTATTGCTCCTCAGCCTGGGAGTCACACTACTCCCTAGGAGGGCAGAGGGCTGGCTGGTGTCCAGCACCCGTCTGAGACCACTGGATACGCTGGCAACATACAAAAGTTAGCTTTTCCATAAAAGTGACATTAACGTTCGCTTTGATATTAAAACAGGTTTAATGCCATGATTAATTTGATACCCTCTAGTTCTCATTTTCATACTTCCATTCAGAAGTTAGCTGGGCTCAGTGGTCAGCCAGTAAATCTCTATTAGCCAACGGGGCAACAAACGTTTCTACAGCAAAAATGACAATTTGGAAGTTTTGCAGTCAGGACATATAAAAAGTATATGTCCTACTTATTAATACACAGCTCCCTGCCACAGGGCTCTATAGGCCTTCCTTACGAGAGTCTTAGATCTATTGTTAAGGGAATTGGGGGCTTTGTCATTGGTTTAAAAGGCAAAGTTGAACTAGGAGTATGAAACTGCTCTTCTAGACTGAAATGGCAGGCAGGGAGCCATTTCTTACTTTGTCACACATATAGGGTGGCACAACCAGTGCTGCATCCCTGGAGGGACACTCTGTATTACTTGCCCAGAGTAACCTTGGTACCAGATACTAGGGACTAATAGGTAAGTCAGTTTATGCAATTATCAATTCAACATACATTTTGTAAGGGCTGCAACAATGACACTGAGGTCTGGTTAGCAGGCCTCAGTGCATTTTCAGAGTCGACAAACCAGCAACATCAGTCCAAGACTTTGGGATATTCATGCAGAAAGAGGCATTTCTTTACAGGGGAAGATTGTATCTAATTTCCTCCAGAATCTTCTCATCCATTTCCATCACTTCAAGTCTTGTTGCTCATCCCCAATACCTGCTGTAATACGCTCAATTCATTGTCATGTCACCATTACCATTATATGCTTCTACTCCTTTGTGGACTAAAGTTTCTTAGGGAGCATAATATGCATAACAGATCTAAAATGGCATATCATTTGTAGTATTGGCAAAATGTCTTGATTCTATTGATTCAGACCTTTCAATAGCAGTATGTGCTCAAGTTGGACATATGAAGGGACATAGGGAGTGGTATGTCTTGATAAAAGCATCAGCAGAGTGTGAGGTACTTTTTGACGTCATATTTTCTTGAAGTTAGTTAATTTTAGATTAAATAAACAAACTTCCCAATATTGGCAACAGTCAGCTTGGAAAATTGCACACACTAGTTTTTCTTGCGCTGTGGCTATTTCCTTCTATTCTGGTGTCTGTTTGATTCAGTGTTTCTGTGATATATTATTTGAAATAATTCTAGCATCAGTGAGCTCAAATAAACTTCACATGACCTCAGCTCGAAGACGAAGAAGCAGAAGTCAGTAGAAACTCAATGGATGTATCAAGATCTAAATCCAGTCATTGTGCGGTACTTCAGAACTGGTGCTTGATTTGTAGACCTGTGCGCTAGACAACAAAGAGCGGACACTTCTCAAAGTATGAACACAAAATTGGTGGTAGTGGTATATGGATATTCTGAACTTGACCTAGGAAAGATACATAGGCCCAACAAATTAATGTCAATAGTGCTCAATAGGCTAATGACACCATGCCACTATAGTGGTGTACAACATACATTATATGGACTTATCAATATCCCTAGCTGTAGTCAATAATTTAAGCTCCACATAGCTGTACTAGCTACGCTTTGGAGACAAGCACAGGCTTTTCAAGGTCCCTTGCTGTAGTCAACAATCATGTAACAATGCAGTTGTCCTGGCAGCTTGTCAACCTTACTTACTGGACCCTTGTGGGCCTGTTTACTACAACCAGTTAGATATTATTCAGCCTGGAGAAGTGTGGCTCAGGGGTTAGAGGCGGCAGACCCGGAAGCTGAGATCGGCCCTGGATCAGGGTTCAATTCCCCGCCTCGGCGGGTCTTGGGCTCAAAAATTCCATGGACTCGATAATTCTCGCTCCGGTGCCTTCTCGACTCACGGGTTCACACTCTGCGACTCTGGGCAATAGCTTGCTTAATCTCCACAACGGCCCCTCGCGGCGGGATGCCTGGCTTTCACCTTGTGGATACCCTGCCGGGGTTATCTCACAGGGGAATACCAGGACGGGTTCCCTAAGCAAGCGCCGGGAAACCCTTTGTGGGTAGCTGTGCGCTATATAAGCTCAAATACATTCGGAAAAAGGTATTTAAAGACAAACCAAGTGTCGGCTGTCTTCTAATGTGCAAACAAAGTTGGGCCATTGAATCATTGACAATAAATTGACCTGCTTCCAATTTGAAGACATTATAAAGACTCTGGAGTGTTCTGGGTGTTATTGTATATGTACTTCTCAAAGTTTAACTAAATGTTTATGGGGCCGGGTTGGGTTGTAATACAGTAATGGCAATACGTTTTGAAAGAATGATGGAATAATCCAGACAGAGAGTGTATAGTGGAGCACAGTTAGGTGATATACAGAAAATATTACACAGCTGCATCAGGCCATAGGTGAAGTGTTGTCTTAGGTAAACATAGTGATGCAATTGCAGGGCCTCATCAGGTATGACATTGCTCTAATAAATGGTCTTTGGCATAGGTTTATTTCACTCTAAGAAGACCTTATTGTTAAACGTTACGTATTTGTCAACAGGCAAAAAAATGTTAACTTCACATTGTTTCACTTTGTCTGTTCTAGGTTTGTATTTGAAACTTTCCAGTGGCTTCAGGCCATGGTATTCACCATTGAGGAGATTAACAGAAACCCTGATCTCTTGCCCAACATCACCCTGGGCTTCCAGATCCATGACTCCTGCATGGTAATGCAACGGCTGCTTGAGGGGTCACTATGGATGCTTACAGGGCAGGATGAACCAATCCCTAACTACAAGCACTGGAAAAGCCACCCTCTTGCAGGCATCATCGGAGATGCAATATCTACTAGTTCAGTGTTCATGGCACGAATATTAGGACTGTACCGATATCCACAGGTAAGGTATTGCAACCATCTGCTCATTCTATTGGTACCCATATTTTTGTCATATACACTAATTTCCCTGGTTCTTCCATAATCTCCAATGCCTTAGTATGGAATTAAAAGACACACAGATGATGGACAGAATGCAGAGCAAATCAAACATTCACCCCCAGTCAAAAGATCAGGGTTAAATTCATTGTTCTTTGTCTCACCATGCCACCCATGTTTAGACCCAGCCATATGCAAATCAGTCTTGACCCTGTGCCTCATGGGAACAGTCCAGCCCGAACAGCCAAGCCAGGTCCTCCCTGGACCGGAAACAAGCTTCCTGGGACTGGTTTTGGGGCATCACCCCTCATCAGCCAGGCTAGCCTGAAACCAGTGGCACAGTGAGCCCAGGACCCATATCTTGGCATACTCGGCACACTTAGGTCAAGAAAAAGGAAGACACACAAATAGTGGACAGAAAGCAGAGCAAATCAAACATTCACCCCCAGTCAAAAGACATGGAATAAATCTATTGTTCTTTGGCTCACCATGCCACCCAGCCCATATGCCAATCAGTCTTGACCCTGTGCCTCATGGGAACAGTACAGCCCTAACAGCCAAGTCAGATCCTCCCAGGACGGGAAACAAGCATCATGGGACTGGTTTCGGGGCATCACCTCTCATCAACCAGGCTAATTCAAATCCATCATGGAATTAGCATGGAATTAGTCAATAAACAACTAAAGCTGGGTTTGAAGACCTTCACAAGCTACTAGTAGCTCACCCAACAATCTTGACAAAGAGTTATTAGATGAACAACAACAGTATTGGCCAACATCTAATACAAGCATCCGGGGACCGGTTTTGGGGCATCACCCCTCATCAGCCAGGCTTGCTTGAATCCAGTGGCACAGTAAGCCCGGGACCCACATCTGGGCATACCCGGCACACTTAGGGCGAGAAAGCAAAAGACACACAGATGATCGACAGAATACAGAGCAAATCAAACATTTACCCCAAGTCAAACGATCTGGTATTTTATTCATATGGGAATAACTGGATCAGCTGTAGGAGTCATTTAGGGAGTGAGCAAGAGATCACAAAAAGGAAGCATCAAGGCTACCACTTTGTTTTTTTAGGATGAGAAGGACCTTCAGAAAACATTTGCCAAAATTCTATCTATGGAAGAGGAAATGCATCACTTTGATGTAGATGTTATCAGAAGAGAATGTATAAAGTTTAGCTGGATTCATTCACAAGTCATTTACAGAAAACAGTTGGACGATTGGAGCTGATGATGATGCAGAAGGATCCCAGGAACTAGTTGTGGTTAGATGGACCTACTTTGAAGTTGTTGGGACTTTTGTTGCAATTTCTAAACTGTTGGATTGATGTTTAGAGAAACTGTCCTGAAGCATAGGAAACCTTTTGGGATTTTTCAAATGGTTACCTCATTTTCTGGTAAGAAAATTTAACTAATTGGACTTTTTGGTACAGAGTGAAATGACTGTGTACCATGGATTATGGCAGCAAAAACACACTTTAAACCATATTTTTGACATATGTTTCTACAGGACAGCTGTCTTGCAGTTTTGGCACAAGACGCACATTGCTAAATTTGTTCAGATCTTATGTAAAGTTGATGGTTATGTTTGTATTCTTCATAATGGATAAAACAATATATTCAGTGCTTAATTTAGAAAAAGAGTTTATTTCATCTCACACTTCATGTACTGATTTTCCAAAATCCTTTGTAAAAACTTGTTAATTATTCTTTTAGATCAGTTATTCAGCATCAAGTCCACTCCTCAGTGACAGGAACCAGTTCCCTTCATTCTTTCGTACCATCCCAAGTGACGATTTTCAATCCCGTGGATTGGCCGAACTTGTGATACATTTTGGATGGACTTGGGTGGGTCTTCTAGCTGACGATGATGAGTATGGCCAACAGGGAATTCATATACTGCAGGAAGAACTTTTTAAGGCAGATATTTGTGTTGCTTTTTCTGAGAATATCCTCACAACAAGAGCTGACAAGAACGCCTTTCACATCGTTCAAGTGATAAAACGTGCAACAGCAAATGCCATTGTTATCTTTTCTAATGGAATTAATTTGGTGGTGGTGCTCAATGAGATGTTGAGACAACGTGTGGCTGGGAAAACGTTTATTGCCACTGAGGGTTGGTCAACAATGGCTTTCCTGTCTGATGAAAAATATTCTGAAATTCTCACTGGCAGCATTGGATTTGACATCTACAGTGAAGAGATGCCTCGCTTTAAAGAGTATCTCAGCAACCTCTACCCATCAAACTCCCTTGATAATATGTTCCTTCGAGAGTTCTGGGAAGAAGCCTTTAGCTGTAAGTTTCAGCAGGATCCAGGAACCACACCTAGTCCACAGGATAACAACACTAAGATATGCAGTGGTGGAGAAAAATTGGATACACTTCTAAGAAACCCCAGTGAGGTCTCCAGTTTTTCTCTTCCATACAAAATCTACAATGCGGTGTACGCCTTTGCATTGTCTTTGCATGATATGAGCTCCTGCCAGTCCACTGGAGGCCCCTTTATTGGAGGGGCTTGTGCAGATAATGTTGGTTTCCAGCCATGGCAGGTGAGTACCAAGATATATATCCGAGCAATTGATTACTCACAACTGTTCAAAAATAACAATCTCTTCAAGGATAACAAATACCAGGTCTTCGTGCCACATCATTGTGAGCAATACAAGTGGGGGTGAGAAAAATTGCCCCATTTTAAGTTTTACTTGTGGGTGAACTTTCCTGTAACAAAGTGACTCAATTATGATTTATTGCATTGAAATCTGTTAGATTTTTTTATATCCTTTTTCTGCAACAAGTGTGTCAGAAATACCAATATACCTTTAAGCAAATATTGTTTTTTAGTCAGTTACTTGGGAAATACCATAATACATTTTGTAGCATAAGTGCTCAAATAATTAAGTAATAATAACAAACACTAAAAACAGTGCAAAACTTGCAACAACTTTCTCTTCCCAACTCCCTTCCTGTAATATGAAGGCATACTATGAGAAGGTTGTGGCAAAATAGAACAGGGAGTTACTCACTGGCTGCTGACATCTCAGTTGACATGTAGGTTATGAGTTTGTACTCCAGGTGGGTCAATTCAGTCTTTGTTGAGCACCATCATATTACTTGTTAGAATGACATAACTACAATGTGTAGGCACTATGCAAAGAACATTGTTCTCTCGCTTAATGATATTGAATATTTAAAATGTCAGTATGTTCAATGGTGGTTAGTGCACATCTTGCACAATGTTTATGACCAGCTTGCAGTAAATAGTTTTAGGTCTCTGCTACATAGAGCTTTAGATGTTTGTTGACAGGACCTATTATTTCATATACATTACAATTCTTAGAATGGGCTTTGGGTCGGATCCTTGGATGGCATTGTTGTTGATCTCAGGTATCTTTATTCAGTGGCTTTCCTCCTTTTTCTTGTGTTTGTTACTTTAGGTAGAATTGAGCTCTCAATGAGACTGTTGGTTTTATCAGCCATGACATCAAATAAGGTACCCTGACTGAGCTTATGCTGACTAATGGCCTCATTACGCGATGCCCCGCTGCATCACTGCCAAACCCATAATGTGAACACCCGCCAGATTCCGACCGCAATCCAGGCCAGGGGGGTTGCAGTAGCTGGCCCATGGCTGTGCCATGCTATGGTTCATATGTGAGCATTAGCAAGGCACCACAACAACAACGTCTGAGCATACCCTGCCACACTGCCATAAGTGTGGCAGGGTATGCTCAGACTTGAGTCCCTTGCTCACTTTGCCACTGGATTCAAGCAAGCCGGGCTGAAGACGGCTGGAATGCCAGAAACCGGTCCTCAGAAGCTTGTTTCCGGTCCAGGGAAGACATGGCTTGGCAGTTCGGGCTGGACTGTTCCTATGAGGCACAGGGTCAGACTGATTTGCATATAGCCATGTCTGAACTGGGGTGGCAGAGTGGGCTGAAGAACGGTGATGGATTAAACCCAGATCTTTTGACTGGGTGTGAGTGTTTGATTGATTCAGATGCTCCGTCCATCACCACCCCCTTTTGTACCGCTTTTGGCCGCCATAAGTGTGGCAGGGTATGCTCAGACGTGAGTCCCTTGCTCACTTTGCAACTGGATTCAAGCAAGCCGGGCTGAAGACGGCTGGAATGCCAGAAACCAGTCCTCGGAAGCTGGTTTCCGGTCCAGGGAATACATGGCTTGGCAGTTCGGGCTGGACTGTTCCCATGAGGCACAGGGTCAGACTGATTTGCATATAGCCATGTCTGAACTGGGGTGTCAAAGTAGGCTAAAGAATGGTGATGGATTAAACCCAGATCTTTTGACTGGGTGTGAGTGTTTGATTGATTCAGATGCTCCGTCCATCACCACCCCCTTTTGTACCGCTTTTGGCTGCCATAAGGGTGGCAGGGTATGCTCAGGCGTGAGTTCCTTGCTCACTTTGCCACTGGATTCAAGCAAGCCGGGCTGAAGACAGCTGGAATGCCAGAAACCGGTCCTCGGAAGCTTGTTTCCGGTCCAGGGAAGACATGGCTTGGCAGTTCGGGCTGGACTGTTCCCATGAGGCACAGGGTCAGACTGATTTGCATATAGCCATGTCTGAACTGGGGTGGCAGAGTGGGTTAAAGAACGGTGATGGATTAAACCCAGATCTTTTGACTGGGTGTGAGTGTTTGATTGATTCAGATGCTCCGTCCATCACCACCCCCTTTTGTACTACTTTTGGCCGCCATAAGTGTGGCAGGGTATGCTCAGACGTGAGTCCCTTGCTCACTTTGCCACTGGATTCAAGCAAGCCGGGCTGAAGACGGCTGGAATGCCAGAAACCAGTCCTCGGAAGCTTGTTTCCGGTCCCGGGAAGACATGGCTTGGGGCACATTAATTTTTGCCAGTCACAGGGAGATTACATGACAGTACACAGTACACTGCACTGCAAGAGCAACCAGGCCACAAACACATAAAGATTCCAGCCCCAACCACGAATGGCTCAGGGGCACGGCAGCAGGTCAAGAAATACCCTTATTAAAAGGAATCTCCATCAAATCACAAGCCCTGCAGCCAGCGGCGCAACTAGAGCCAAATTTAGTGGGGGGTTGGGGGCTGAGAAAACATTTTGGGGGGGAGGAGCTGATTCTCCCAGCAATAGTTAGATTAGAGATACAGAGGCTCTAGAAGTGGTGACAAAACAACAAAGCCTCATTAACAAGTTAGAGGTCTTTTAAAGACCTGTGAAGTACTCGGGTGCGGCTGTGGCCGGGAAGCTTGTGGTAAATATTTTACCGTTTCGTTTTTGCCATATAATTATAGTTACAAGAATAGCTCAATCAAATGAAAGGCAGAGTCCGGGGTGTCTGAGTCTTAAAGGGCTTTAATTCAGAAATGACTCGAGTCAATGGAGATCAGGAAAGATGTCAACGATTTACTCACAGTACATGGCATATATAGTAAAATGACACAATAGTATTGCATACATTAGGCGTGACAAGTGAAATGTATATGATAAGAACACATGTGCGTAACAACAAAGGCGTGAACATGGGTGTGCACAGAGGCATGAACTGGAAACGTCACAGAAAAGTGTCACAAGTGGGTGGATGCTTAGTGAGTTCTTGCAGAGTCAGCTGAAACCTATGGCCAGGATGCGCACGCAGCTAATATGACGTATGGTTGACGTAGTCTAAGAGTCTGACTTTTAACACTAGTGGGGAAGAGGCATATGTCTGGCATGTCAGATCGACCTGTTCCTAAAACATATCTGATATCTCGTGTTTGGAGGATGTTTATACTGGAGGAAAAGGTCTTTCGGGCAGAGGCTATGCTACACTGAATGTATGCGTGTCTAGGTGCAGATGCGCGGAGCCAGGGCCTACCATGGTAACGGGAGCAATAAATTACATGAGGAGGACAGGAAGGCTTTACCCTTTACTCTGCAGCCGGGGAACTGTTTACTTATTTTACTAGACAGGAATGCGTTTTCGAGGACGCTGATAACTTGAAGGCAAAATACTGTTTTTTGGCAGGTAGAGCAGGCCGAGCCGGGCACCGCTCGCTTGGCAGGAAGGAAGGCAGAGGTCAGGGATGCATCTCATCTCCACGTTGCAGCTTTCGGAGACAGAGACGAAAAAGTGGTTCAATGGCAGGAAGCAGGGCCTAACTCGGCAAAGCCAGGAAAACGTGAAAGTGCACCATGTAAAGACGGTGGCACGGCATACTTAGGAACTGAATTATCAATCCATTCATGGTGGATCTGAAAGAGGACATGTTAACGTTGGACGCAAATGCATTTGCGTCTTTAAATTCTGTTGCGGAGGGAAGTTACATGCACTTTGACTCGTACATGGAGACGGTGGGGTACTCGTTAGGGGACATAACTTGACCATAAAAATTCCAATTACCTCATTCCCTCCTTGTCCCCTACGGACCCATTAGGATATATCAATTTTCATGAGACCATCTATTTGTTCGTATAACATCATTTGTTCTTCTTTCTTTAATCGGGAGTGGGAACGTGCACTTGAACGGGGAATACAGGATGTGGCGCACAAGCCGCAAATCGCTGGCCCACATTGAAGACATAGACAGCAACTGAATACAATGGCCAATATAATCCCTAGGAATGACAATAGCTTCCATCCCCAGGCTGTTACTACACCCCAGAGCCAACCGGACCAAGTCCATGAGCCTGGGTTCTGGTGTATCTGATGGGCAATTTCGTGGAGTTTGGTGATGGCCTTATAGACCGAAGGCGCGTTATTAGGAATAAACACGCAACAACTGGATCCGATGACTCTACAAGCTCCGCCCCTATCGGCCAGGATGACGTCAAGGACAAGGCGGTTCTGAAGAACAACAAGTCTCATAGCAGACTGCTCCTCTGTTAAGTTGCCCAAAGCTGAAGTAGTCTCATTCACTACTGCTTCGAGAGTTCTGGTTAATTTGCGTATCAATTTACTATTGGACACTGTGCCTAGATAGGGAAAGAATCCTTTATTGAAATCTGTATATTGATCCCATGCGGTTTCAGTATAATCAACTAGTGGAAGGTCTCTTTTGGCTCTAACATGAACGAGGCGGGAATTTCTGTGATAATCAGGAGGAGCTAGAAAAACAGGTGGTAGTAGGAATGCAATGTAACAGGTACCATCCCAGTCTAGGGGTAAACGTATATAAGCTGTATGACCACAAACGAAATAGGAATGGCGGGAAGCTTTGAATGTAGACTTGCCTTTATCACTGAATTCGATCACAGTAGTGCATTCACTATGACCTAGGTGTACTGAACCATTCTCGAAAAGGGAGTTTAATGTCTGTCTTTGGTACGTGAGAGTCCTGGGAGTCAGGGCTGGGCAAGAGTCCATGGAATTTCTTAACGTGACTAGAATGCACCCAGCCCTTCCTCCCCTCCAGTTTCACGGCGGTCCGGGTGGTTAGCAGGACAATCTTCGGCTCCTTCCAGCGGGGCTCCAAAGGGCTCGTCCTATCAAAGTTCCGTACAACAACTGTATCTCCCGGGACCAGGGCATGCGGCTTCACCTCGGAGTTGTCTGGGAAGGCTGCAGCCACCTGTGAACGACAAGATTGTAATGCAGACATCAAGGAGGCAAGGTAATCTGTCAGCATAGTACTATCAACATCGGTTATTTTTCTCGGCAGAGGCGTCCCCCACATATTAGGAGGTCTACCGAAGACCACCTCATACGGAGATAGCCCTGTCCTTGAATGGGCTACCATTCTCATATAAAACAGTGCAACAGGTAATGCTACTATCCAGTCTACGCCCTTTTCTTTACAAACTTTAGATAGTCGAGTTTTCAGAGTCTGATTGTGGCGCTCCACGAGACCTGCTGCCTCTGGATGCCGGACACAGTGGAACTTCCACTGGTACCCTAAAAGGAGTGAGATTTGCTTCATCAATTCAGACGAGAATGGCTGACCGTTGTCCGAGTACACGATACGGGGCAAGCCATATCGAGGGAAAAACTCACGAACCAGCTGTCTGGCAGTGGTCGGGGCAGTGTAATCTGGAACGGGATATGCTTCTGTCCATCGGGATAGGGCACATACAACTACGAGGACATATTTAAATCCTCGGCATCGGTCCATCTGGATATAATCCATCTGGAGGACTTCAAAAGGATAGTCAGGAGGATGAAATCCACCTTGCTCTACGGGAATCCCTTTTCCTGGATTGAACTGACAACAGATCATACAGGTACGCACTTTCTGTTTTGCTGCTGCTCGTAAATGTTTATTGAACCAGAGATTCTGTAAACTGTCTAACATGGCTTTTTCTCCTAAATGTGCTGGGCTATGTGCAGTGTTGATGAAAACTTGAACCATAGAGTCGGGGAGGAACCATGTGGTTTTTCCCCTCGTCATCCATCCCTGATCTGTCTGGACCCCTCCTTGTTCAGTCCATTTCTTGATTTCGTCTGGAGTAGCATGTGTCTGTATGTCAATGACATCTAGTGTGGGGTCCCTGACTGTCATGCTGTGTGTCAGTGATGATACATCAGTCTTCGTCATATCAGTCGTCTGTGTATGAGTCTGTGCTGTATATTTCGCAGTCTGATCTGCAAAGTCGTTACCCTGTGAAATCTTGTCTGTTACTTTAGTATGTGCCTTGCACTTCATGATGGCTATGGCTGTAGGCAAATGTATTGCTTCTAATAGTGCTTGAATGAGGGGACCGTGTTGGATTTTGGCTCCGTGAGAGGTCAGGAAACCTCTCTCTTGCCAGAGGACACAGAAGTCGTGAACGACTCCGAATGCATAACGTGAATCTGTGTATATGTTTACTTTCTTGTTTTAGGCTCGTATACAGGCTTGGGTCAGAGCAATGAGCTCTGCTGCTTGGGCTGACAGGGTGTCAATGCGATGTGTTTCTATGACTTCAGTTTCAGTGGTCACTGCATATGCGGTCACTAACTCTCCTGTACTTGTTCTCATACATGAACCATCCACATAAAGTGTCAGGTCTGGATCGGGTAATGCGACATCTGTCAAGTCTTGTCTGGATTTCGTAATTGTGTCAACTACATCTATGCATTCATGTGGAGTAGGATCTGCTGTGTTTGAGGGTAAAAGTGTAGCAGGATTCAGTGTATTACAACGTCTGATTTCTATGTGTGGCTGGAATAACGTCAATTCATAACCTGTCAGTCGTACTATTGTCAAGTGTTGGGTCTGTGTTCTGTTTAGGAGAACTTCAACAGAGTGTGGAACCTGTACCGTCATTTGGTGTCCCAATACAATGGAATCACTTTGTCTGATTGCTAGAGCTGTTGCTGCAACTGATTTCAAGCACGCAGGCAAGGCCTGGGCTACTGGATCTAATGTGCTCGAAAAATAAGCACACGGTCTGTGTTTGTCTGCATGGAGCTGAGTAAGAACCGACAGTGCTGTGCCGTCGCGTTCTGTGACGAAAAGCGTAAAAGGTTTGCTGTAACATGGTGTCGCTAAAACAGGTGCTTGACATAAGGCTTTCTTTAATTTGTCAAAAGCTTGTGTATGTTCCTGAGTCCAAGGGAGGACAGTCGAAGACGCTGTCTCCTGTGTTTTTTTTTTTTTTTTTTTTTTTTATTCCTCATTAGCCTTTTCGCCACCCTTGTTCAGTAGTCTCCGCCCTGGGCTTTTATCTCAATATGCTGGCTGTGGACTCGAGTATGTGCAGCTCTCCAGCCCGGACTGGGCCACAATCTCCTATACCACCATGTGTGTATTATAACACAGCCACACCGGAGGCCGCAACCCGATTCTTCCACTCCGCCTTCACAAAGGACGGACCTATTCCACCGGCCTGCGAGATAGGCTGAGGCCTTAATCATAGGAATTTTCCATTATGTACTAGTCTCTTATCCTGTACCCAGACACAAGTCTGCCTATTATCCCAAATGTTCCAAAAAGAGTAACCAAAATCTCTGTTTCTTATTTATCAGACCTTTAGAATCTAGTGTCGCAAAATATCTCATGCTATTTAACCAATCTATGAGTGTCGGTGTCTTAGCTTCTACCCAGACTTTACAGATTTCCCTACGGGCTAGCAACACCCCATAAAAAACTATCTTTACTTTATCATTTATTCTGTTATCAAATAGGTCAAGTCTCCCGGTAATAATTAGTTCATGGCTTACCTCTATCGTGTGGCCGATTGATTGTGATAGACAGTTGCTTACCATCTCCCAAAATTCCCTGATGTTTAAACACTCCACAAACATGTGCAAGTCATCCACATTTATATTTCCGCATTTTGGGCATTCAACCCGTCCTCCGGCTTTAAACTTCGATAGTCTGCGGGGGGTCCAATAGGCTCTATGGATAGTAAAGAGAACATTTCTCCTTAAATTTGCAGATTTAACTGTTTTATATAGTATAGTCATCATTACTTGCCATTGATTTTCTGTGGCGATGTCCGGCAAGCAATCCCTCCATAATTGTTCTGGCAGTGTAAACGGGCCATCTTCCATGTCCACCATTGCCCAGTACCACATCGCAACTTCTTTCTTGAATGTTTGTGAGGAAAAAGTCTTGTCTTCAAAGTCACTTTGAAGTCCTACAACAATATCCATCTTGTTTGCCCAGCTTTGTATCTGCATGTACTTAAACTTAGATAACCCTTGCCCCCACAGCTGTGCCGCTTGTGTCCAACCAATCAATGCTCCCTCCGGAAATAGATCTCCCCAAGTTTTTAATCCTGCTGTTTTTAACGGGACAGCCAATGCGTCTTCTGCCCATAACGGTGAACCTGGTGTGTCCCATATGGATGACCTGTATCCAAAATAGGTCAACTTTGCTATTTTCCTGATTTTATACCAGAGCTCTGCTGCCTCCCGTAGAGTTTTTAATCTCACCTTTTTGAAATATTTTGGGTCTGAGAATTTATACATGAATCCATCTTCATTATGGTTACTCAATCTCAACATAGCCAGAAAAATGCACCCAATAGTTGTAGCTTTTGGTATTCCCATTAGTTCTCTCAAGTTCTTTAAACGAAAAGCCCAGTCATATAACAAAAAATCTGGGGCTGATAACCCTCCCTTGTCCCATCTTCTTCTAATTTTTTTCCAGGATAAGCGAACTGCTTTAGTAGCCCATATAAAGGAACACATTTCACTTTGTAGTCTCTTAAGCCCTTTCTTGTCAAAGTCCCAAGGAATTGTTTCAAACAAAAATGTAAGCTTTGGTAGGATCACCATTTTAATCAAGTTAGTACGACCAATCAGAGTGAGAGGTAAATGACTCCAACCTCGCAATGTCTCCCCTATTTCTTTTTTCACCCTTGAAAAATTGATTTTTGTTAATTCCGCTGTATTCTGTGTTATTCTCACTCCCAGATATCTCATCTCCTTCTTACATTTAAAGTTCTCAGTATCCAAGTTCCATGCCATTAGTTCTGTTTTGCTTTCATTAATTTCATATCCTGAAACTTTGCCAAATTCTTTAGTGAGCTTAAAAATATTTCCCATGGATTCTTTCAGATTTGAAGTAAAAATAATAATGTCATCCGCATAAAGACCAATCTTCTTGTTCCACTCGCCTGCCCTAAAAGGAGCTATTGCATCCATCGCTCTAATCTTACTAGCAAGCGGCTCTATATATAAATTAAATAATAAAGGGGAAATTGGACATCCCTGGCGGGTGCCCCTCATTATTCTGAAAGAGGATGTCAAAATACCATTTACCAGCACCTTGGAAGTGGGAGAGCTGTACAATGATAACAACGTATTAGTGTAGCATGTGCCTAAACCTAAATGTTGAATAAGCTTCTTCAGATATAGCCAATTCACACGATCAAATGCCTTGGCGGCGTCCAGGGCAATAAGAGCAAGAGGGAGATTGAAAACTGTCGCCATATCTATTGCGCCAACCACTGAGAAGGTAAGTTCTTTTAAATATCTACCCTTCATAAAGCCCTTTTGGTCATCATGCACTAAAAGTGGAATGACTAAGCTTAATCTATCGGCCATGATTTTAGTAAACAGTTTATAATCATTATTTAATAATGATATTGGCCTGTAAGCATCTAAGTATTTAGGTAATTTGCCGGGTTTTGGGACCAGTACTATTACTGCCTCATTCCAAGACTTCGGCATTGCTATGTCTCCTCTAAAGATGTTGTTAAAAACTTGCTGTAAAAAAGGAGCAATTAAACCAATCAGAGTTTTATAAACTTCTGGAGGAAGACCATCTGGCCTTGGAGCTTTACCCCTCTTACCCTTCTTAATAGCTTTTTCCACCTCTACCAGTGAGATTTCCGAATTTAAAATCTGTTTATATTGGGTTGGGAGTGGACTTATTAACTGTACCCATTCTGTTATCTCTTGTGAATCTGGTACTAACTCCTCCTTATAAACTGTGGAGAAATACTCGTAAAAAGCTTCTGAAATCTCTCCACTATCTGTAATATCCGTATCTCCGTCTACTCTTATTTCTTTGATGAAGTTTCGAACCCGATCTTTCTTTGCTTTCCACGCCAACAATTTACTGCACCCTTCTCCATAGCTAAAATGTGCCAAGTTACTAGCATCCCACTTCTCTTTGTTTCTTGCTGCAAGAACTGTGGCTAATTCAGCCCTCAATTTTGATATATTTAGGATAGCCTGGTCTCTTAGCTGCTGCTCTTCTTCTCCCACAATCTTAGCCTCGTTCTGTCTAATCTCTTCTTCCAGGTCCAAAATTCTACTGTAGTATATCCTTCTCTTCTTCGCACCTAAGGCTCCCAGCCTCCCCCTCAAGAAAGCCTTACATGTGTCCCATACCACATCTAACTTAGCAGAGTCCACATTTACATTCAGGAAAGCATCCAATTCGCCTACTACGATTTCTATGGCTTCTTGGTCTAACAGGATTGTACGATCCAATCTCCAAACAGGTTCACAAGTTTTTTGACCAAATATCAAATGCAGGTGGATAGCTGAATGGTCTGATAAATGTACCCCTACATGATTGATGTTTGTGACATACTCCACCATCCTTAAATCTAACAAGACATAGTCTATCCTGGACCTATGTCTATACTTTTGGTTATAATATGTGTAACCCATCTTCTTGCCTGATTTAATACGCCATATATCGCACATTCCATATTGTATTAATAGCTCTTTTACTCTGTTAGACATCTTAACATTACTCTGTGCTCTCTTTCCTGAACGATCCAGATCTTTGTCCATTACCGTGTTGAAATCTCCTGCCATAACTATGTCTCCAGAAAAACTCAATAATTCTGATGCTAATTTGTCCAAAGGGGCCAAATCATCAATGTTTGGCCCATAATACCCAACCAATACAAGGTTTTTCCCAGCAACCATGGCCTGTACTATAAGCCACCTCCCTCCAGGATCTCCCGCCATAGCACAAAAAGAGAACTGAACTCCTGCCCTAACTAAAATTGCAACCCCTTTAGTCACCATAGTCTGTGGCGTATAATATTTGTATGCTATCCATTTCTGTGTACCAAACATAACCTTACTTTCCTCTTCATTTAAGTGGGTCTCTTGCAAAATAATTATATGAGCCAATGTATCCTCCAAGTATTTAAAAATAATCCTTCTCCTGGATTTCACTCTTAGCCCGTTAACATTCCAGGACAAAATTTTTACTTCTTTCTTATCAACCCCCATCATTCTCCTTAAAAAACCAGCTAATCTCTGCATCACTGGTGGCCCATTGGCATCTGAGGATTATTTTTTTAATTTTTTCCCTTCTCATTTCCCACCCCCTTGCCCCATCCCCCCTCCCTCTGGAAAACCCTTCCTGTCTATCCATGGCCGTAGGCCTTATGAGTGCAAAGGTGGTGGTGCTTCTCTAGTACCAAAAATATCTTATATGTTTGCTGTCTCTTGGCTATTACTAAGAGAGAGTCATTACAGTCCCTGATTTATAGTAGATACTTCTCGTGATAACTCTGTACATCTTTCAATAAAATCATCAACATCCTCAACAAATCGAAAAGAGTGCATCTTGTTCCGCCACATAACTTTAAGAAATGCCGGAAATTTAAGCTGGACTGTAGCGCCCAGACTCCTTAGAGGCTCCATTCTCTTTCCCATCTCCCACTGTCTATTTGCCGTTACGGGAGACAAATCTGATCTAATCTCTACTTTTGTTCCATTGATTGTTAGAGATTTCTTTTTCAGGGCTGCCGACAAGATACTCTCTTTTAAATTATATGTCAAGAAATTAATTAAGATTTTTCTTGGTTTAGTCCTATTTGAGTTCAGCCTAAAAGGATCTCGATGTACCCTCTGTATATCAGTAAAAATAGTTTCTTCATCTACCTCTAACTCTAGCTCTGTGCTTAAAATATGTGCCACATATCTTTTTATATCTGTCCCTTCACTTTTTTCGGGTAGCTTCAAGATTTTTAAATTATTGCGTCTCTGCATATTCTCTAGACGCTCCATCCTTTCATCCTGGGCTCTACCTAAGAATTTAATGTCCTCGATTTCTTTTTGATTCGCGACTACCTCTTCGCGGAGTTTCTTTGCCTCTAACTCCAGAACCTCTGTGCGCTGATTTAACTCGCTGAATTTGGCCTCCAAACTATTACATGAAGCCTGGATATTTGCCTGATTAGCTCTCACAACATGGAAACCTTCCTTCATGTCCCTATCTAGTTTTCTCAAAAGAGTGACTATATATGTGTCTGGGTTATCTAAACTGTGTGGAATAACCTCCTCTTGGTCAGGCGTCCCTGTATTTTCCCCAGAATGCTTACTGTTGTCTTGTGGTGAAGACTCCTGTGCCCCCGCAATGTCTTCTACAACCACTCCAGAAGTCTCCGTATTTTCGCTGCCCGGTGTACTTTTTACAGCTTTATCTGCCTCACTTCCGTCGGCCATATTCTCGTCTCCCTCCCCTTCTTCCTGACTGAGACCTCCCAAGTCTTCCACTAAAACTTGATATCTGTTAGGACTCAATGGAAGGATCTGGCCCTGCTCAAAAACCTCCTTCTCAGTGTTTGGTCGCAAGATTAGTGTTTTTGGGATTGTTTTAAAGTAAGCGTTAAGGGAAGGAGAAGGGACTACTTTAAGCTTTCCTTTTTTATCTAAAGCAGCGTTGTGTCGTTTTAATGACCTGCCTCGAGTCTGTGCTTTCCTCTCTTTAAGCTTCTCTGGCAGTCTTTGTATGTCTCCTAACTCTGCTTTATTTATGTTAGCCGAGCCTGCACTTCTTAGCGCATATGCCGCTTTCCCTAAATCCACTCTCGTCCTCGTTTTTACATTAACGTCCTCATACGGAGAAGTCTGCTTGTTATTTCCTGTTTTAGCACACAACTCGTGTGTGTATTCAATTCCTTTACCTCGCCCGCCCCCGGCTCTCAAAGTGATCTTTGCAGCCGCCCTTCTCCCCCTTCCTACCTCCTGGGCAGCCCTTGTCCAGCCGACAGCGGCTTCTGTTACAGCGCTCACCTCTGAGCTCGTCTCTTCCGCGGCGTCCCTGCTGACCTCTAACCCCGACTCCAGAAGCTCCAGAGGCTCGCCGTCCTCACCTGCAGGCACCGCGATTTTCGTCTCCATGCGTTAACTGCTACGCAGAGAGGCGCATAGAAAAAAAAAGAAAACTCCAGGGAAACTTTCTCGTAGTCGTCAGCTTGCTCAACCTAGCCAGGCCAGCCTGATTCCACACTCTTTCCCGCCGCTCTCCGCAATTCTCATGAGCCACGAAACGAAACAGCCGCAAAACAGCTCCTCATTACAGCTCTGAACACCACCACCTCCGTGCACTCGCGACCCGCAACTAGCCGGCCGCCATGTTTTCCCCCCGACGCTGTCTCCTGTGTTGTCAACTGTATGAGTGGTTTGGCCAGAAATGCATACTGGGGAATCCATTGTCTACAATAGGAAGTGAGTCCAATAAAGGCTCGTACTTCTTTCTGTGTCTTGGGTTGTGGCAGATGTGCGATTAACTGTATACAATCTGGTGTTAGCTGTCTCCCCTCTTTGGAAAGCAAGTGCCCAAGGTACACAACTTGCTGGGCACTGAATTGCAGCTTCGAAGGAGACACCTTGTGTCCCTTGTCCGCCAAGAAAAACAAAACTGTCATTGAGGCTTGTTCACATTCTGGTTCACTTCAGGCGGTGATCAATAGATCATCGACGTACTGTAACAGGGCAGTATCGGTAGGCATGTGAATATCGTTTCAGTGCTTGGCTGTAGATGCTGGGGCTTTCTGTGAATCCTTGAGGTGCGCGTGCAAATTTGAAGCTTCGGCCATTTAAACAGAATCCGAAAAGATACTGGCTTTCTGGATCAATTGGAACACTAAAGAAGGCGTTCTTCAGATCGATTACAGTAAAGAACGTCGCCTCTGAATCAATAGCTGTCAATGAGGAGGAGATATCCGGGACCACAGGATACTGTGGTACCACGCATTTATTCAATTCGCGTAAATCAATAATCAGTCGATAGACTGGTGGTGCACTTGGATCAGTACGTTTAAGAATCGGAATGATAGGAGAATTACAAACATTGGAGTCGGTTTCTACAACCACTCCTTGTGCAATGAGCTCGTCAATGATTTGCAGTAAAGCCACTACAGCATCTGGTGGTAATTTGTATTGTCGAATACGTGGTAGTATAACTCCTGGCTTGAGTGTAACACGGTACGGTGTAATGTGCATACAACCTACATCAGTAGGGCCTTTCGCCCATAAATGTGCAGGAACATTCTGTAACCTGGGATCAAAATCTCTCAACACGTAATGGCCCTTGAAATCACGGAGGAATAGCCTGACTCCTTCCGGAGAACAACAAATTACAGCTCCTAGAGCTTTCAGGGTTTTAATACCAAGCAAGTTTTCTGGACATGATTTCGTGAGCAATAAATCAGTAGTTCGGGACAATGGACCAACTGCAAGGGGTACTGGTTTTGATACTTCATTAACAATAGGCTTTCCTGAAAATCCAAGGGAAACATTCTGTGAGCCTGAGAGGGGTGCCCCTGGAACCTCTTCGTGACTGATGGTTGTTCTGCTTGCCCCTGTGTCAATCAAAAACTTTCTATCTTTCCCTAATACCTGGCTATGTACATAAGGACCCTCTTGATCTACAGGAACCTCAATAAGGGGCAAGCCAACCTCCCTCTCTAGGCTGTTTCATGTGTATTGCTGATAATCGGGGTAGTCGGAGTGGGCATACTGGTACATCTGCTGTGTGACTTGCTGAGTCGCGGCAATGGGTTGGGGCTGTGGCACCCCCACGGTCTGCTGTGGAACATGCATAGGTCGTACATTTTGTGGGACATGTTGCTGGACCTGGTGTTGGACCTGGTCCTGTCTGGGCGGACGTGGTCTCTCTTTTGTTTTGCCTGTAGCGATATTCTGTTTCAAAACCGCGCAATCGTTTATATAGTGACCTGGCTGTTTACAGTAGTTGCATGTCCCTTTAACGGGAGCCGCTGAATTGTTTGACTGTGTCGCGCCTTTTTTCTGACCATCTGCTGGAACTGACTGAGCAACCAACATTTTCATTTTCGTGTCTTTCATACGTCTCTGTTCGTGATCATGTTCCTCTCTAATTCTGTTCTGGTGATATTGTAACATTTGTAACATTTGGGAAGGCGAATTGGCTTGCCATGTGCTCTCGACTTTCAGTACACGGTTCTTAACCTGGGGCAAAGAATTTTCGACCAATTTAGATACAAAAAGGTGTGGATATGACTCGCTACTTGATTTCAGGCCACTATTAATAGTAAAACATTTCTCAAATCGGGAATAGAAATCACTAGTGTCTTCATCGGGTTTCTGTTTGCAGGCTGAGATCGCGTCCCAGTCTTCCTTTTTAGTTGCTAACAATCTTGGCAAAACCTGTACTAACAATCCTGGTAATGCTTTAGTTTTGTCCCCAAGACCTAGACCTGGGGTTCGACCAGTTTCTTCGGTATCTAATTCTGCCCAAACAATCTTTTTGTCTCCCACCTCCCATTCTTTCTCCTTGAGTTTCTCGTAAATACCGGCAGGCAATAACACTTTCAATATTTTCATAATGTCGGGATAGGTGTAATCCCCCATAAGTAACATGTCTTTTATTTCACGGTGAAAACCTGCGGGGTCTTTATCATGACTGGGCACTATTTTCTTCATTTCCAATAATTCCATTTTAGTTATAGGCGTGTAAACGAACACACGTTCTAAGGTATTATCATCTTTCCTGACTGGATGCACTTCACGTAAGGGATTCTGTTTGTCAAAGTTATATGAGTGCCTGACTGGAGGTGGAACGGAAACAAGATGTGGAGTTAGGAACGTTCTATATCTGTGACGTTGTTCTAGAATTGTATCAATTAGATCGGTACCTAGACCTCTCCATCGCCTCAGGAGTAAGTCTTGCAATCAACTATATAACGGACCTGGATCAGATGCTTGGTTCTCGTACTGTATAATAAGGTGTTGTGTCATGTATATACCAGCTAGTCGCTGTTCTTCTGGAGTAAGACTTAAAAACGTTTGTACTACTGAATCGTCTTTATAGATACTGTCATCTCCGGCCCACTGTACTGCGGACCGGGCTAGTTCCTGATCGCGTAGGGTATTGAGTCCTTGATAACCTATCCTTTCTTTCAGTACTTTGTCAGTCATCTGGAATACATGCTCAAGGGTACATCGCTCTGGTATCGGACACAGGTAACGTTTCTTGTTTGTGAACATTTCTTGTTTACGAATAGGTCTATCGAAGGGCCTATCAATAGGATACGGTCCAGGAAGTTTCTCTCTACCTACATATGCTATTGTTTTTCTCTCTGCCTGTTGTGAGGTTTCCGCTAGATTCTCTGATTCATCTTCCTCCTGCGAGGAGGTTGGGCCGTCTGATTCGAGTGCCTCGTCAGGATCTCGACGAGCATGTATATCTATTATTTCTTTACGGATCTTTCTAACCATAGCATGTACACATTTCTCTTTATCATGTTTACCCTCAGCAATATTCTGGCTTCATCTGGTCAGTCTTTTCATCTCATCTGGTGGAAAACCTGCCTGATCTTGTTCCCTTATTAAACAATTAACCAGAAAACGCATGACATGGGCAGGTGCAGTAGTATATGCGGGAGCTACGTCGTCTAAGTAGGAGGAAAGGAAAATGTCTGCTGCGGTCTTATGACGTAATTTAGTCGGAACCAATGGAGGGGGCAGGTCTTTCGGAATTTCCGGGGTCGCCTTGGGCAGGCCCTCGGCCAGAACTGGATACAGTCCTGTCATAATGGCATTACTCTGTCTGTCGTGTTGCTCCATCTTAACTCGTTCTCCTTCTTCTATTAGTTCTTTTTCTTTGGCTTTTTCGGAATCCTCTCTACTTTTCTCTGCTTTTCTGAGTGCTTTCTCTGTCCGTCTATGTGATTCTTTACGCCATAATTCAATGGCATCTTTCTGTGACTGTCTAGCTTTCTTTTTCCATAACGCTTCCTCTACTCTCATGATGCACTCGGCATCCCATGTCCCTGTAACAGGCCATCTCTGATTCTCCGCTAAATCCTTCGTGTATTCCACCCATAAATCAAGATATAATATGGCATCTAAGCCGTGCTTGTGGTACATAAAATGCCCAGGAGTGTCCCTGGGTGGGATGGGAACTGCTTCTTCAAGGATCCCTTTCCTAGTCCCTATCTGTCGTAATTTCGAGAAGAAAGGCATTGCTGCCAATGTCGATGTACACGAAAACAATGAACACAATATAATATGCAAACAGTCACTCATACCACGACATCAAACACATTGAAACATTTCGAACAAAAATTGACAACCCACTAATTCCATAACGAGAATAAAATTGAACCGTTGTATACACGAATTACTTGATATACTGCTAAACAGTACAGATACACTGCTAAAACAGTGCAGACCGGGTCTGTGTACCCAAACCCGTCTTGACCGGATACAAATCAATGCACCCGTCTTGATGCGTCCCCAGCAACGGTACTCACCGGGAAGCACGGAACGGAAGGCCTCGGAAACTCGACTGGACTGGACTGGACTGACGATGACGTCTGCTTCTGCTGCGCACTACGCATGCGCCTCAGCACTACAGGTGGGCCTCTCGACACCTCGGACGCTGCTCTCTCGGCTGGGCTCTGGTCGGGATCCTCCGCACTCCTCACCGCCTCGTATGGATGTCGATCGCAGTCTCCGTCACCTCCGTGGGCCTGAGGGAGATACAGGAAATCCTGCGGAAGCGCTTGGGGTCCGTCACGGCCGAGGCAGGGGGCTAGGCCTGCGACGCATCTCCGGCGCGTGGGGTGGGGGAGGGGTACCTATTCGGGCGCCAATTATGTGGTAAATATTTTACCGTATCGTTTTTGCCATATAATTATAGTTACAAGAATAGCTCAATCAAATGAAAGGCAGAGTCCGGGGTGTCTGAGTCTTAAAGGGCTTTAATTCAGAAATGACTCGAGTCAATGGAGATCAGGAAAGATGTCAACGATTTACTCACAGTACATGGCATATATAGTAAAATGACACAATAGTATTGCATACAGTAGGCGTGACAAGTGAAATGTATATGATAAGAACACATGTGCGTAACAACAAAGGCGTGAACATGGGTGTGCACAGAGGCGTGAACTGGAAACGTCACAGAAAAGTGTCACAAGTGGGTGGATGCTATGTGAGTTCTTGCAGAGTCAGCTGAAACCTATGGCCAGGATGCGCACGCAGCTAATATGACGTATGGTTGACGTAGTCTAAGAGTCTGACTTTTAACACTAGTGGGGAAGAGGCATATGTCTGGCATGTCAGATCGACCTGTTCCTAAAACATATCTGATATCTCGTGTTTGGAGGATGTTTATACTGGAGGAAAAGGTCTTTCGGGCAGAGGCTATGCTACACTGAATGTATGCGTGTCTAGGTGCAGATGCGCGGAGCCAGGGCCTACCATGGTAACGGGAGCAATAAATTACATGAGGAGGACAGGAAGGCTTTACCCTTTACTCTGCAGCCGGGGAACTGTTTACTTATTTTACTAGACAGGAATGTGTTTTCGAGGACGCTGATAACTTGAAGGCAAAATACTGTTTTTTGGCAGGTAGAGCAGGCCGAGCCGGGCACCGCTCGCTTGGCAGGAAGGAAGGCAGAGGTCAGGGATGCATCTCATCTCCACGTTGCAGCTTTCGGAGACAGAGACGAAAAAGTGGTTCAATGGCAGGAATCAGGGCCTAACTCGGCAAAGCCAGGAAAACGTGAAAGTGCACCATGTAAAGACGGTGGCACGGCATACTTAGGAACTGAATTATCAATCCATTCATGGTGGATCTGAAAGAGGACATGTTAACGTTGGACGCAAATGTATTTGCGTCTTTAAATTCTGTTGCGGAGGGAAGTTACATGCACTTTGACTCGTACATGGAGACGGTGGGGTACTCGTTAGGGGACATAACTTGACCATAAAAATTCCAATTACCTCAAGCTGACTCAGCTCAGGCAACCACACACGAGGGGGAGCCTGTCTGCAGCTGAGGGACGTGGCAAGTCACCTCAGCTGGAGCACGGCAGTACGCACAATTTACTAGTATTTAACCGCATCTACATATAAATACAGACAAAGGAAAAAAAATTTGAGTCAGTATTCATGTGTAAATATCCCTTTAAACGGAAAACCGGGAGCCCTAATTATATACTAAAGAATTACATGTCACCATACATAGCAGTCCCAGATATATCCTTTGGTAGAGGCTGGTATCCCTCTTAGGCAACCAATCTGGACTCAGATGACACATCTGTGTTTGACTGATGCAGTAGGAACTTTCAGTCATCGAGGATTTGTCTCTTCTCTTGTGGCACCCAGCTGCAGTCAGTGGTGATTGCTCTGCTGTGGCTACTGACTTGTGGAGTTGCGCTACTTCAGCTGGTTTGGATCTGGTGTTGGTTCAAGGGGGTCAACCATTGACCCTCGGAGTAACTTCTTTTGGCTGGGGTTTGGGAAGCCAGAAGCCACAGGCACAGTCCTCTATTTGCTAGCTCAAGGTAAGGCAGAATCAGTCCAGCAAATAGTCCAGCTTCTCTTTGTCAAGTCCAGGGGTCAGTAGGGTAATTCTTCCTCAGTCCTTTCTTCAGTTCTGGCATGATATGAGGTTTGGATGCCATATTTACTCCTGGAAAGTGCCCAGGAGCGATGGTGAGGTCACTAGCCAATGGACTACCAGATACTCTCCCTCTAGGTGACAACTTGCCGGATATGTGTGACATCTAGCAATCCCAGAGTGCACTATTCTGCACATCTGAAGATATCAGGACCCTTCCTCAGATGTTAGAGGCTTGGTAGCCCACCTTAAAGGTGTGGCTACCTAAGGGCTGCATGCCCACGGAAAAAACACTGTTTAGGCACTGATCTTCCCTCTCTATTCCTGCTGCCAGTCTGTCTACCTGAACAAAGGGCATCCCCTCAAGAGTGAGAAGACTATTTGTCCAACAAAGGTGGCTTCGCTTTTGAAGCTTGCCTTTAGATTTAATACCCTGAGTGGCTTCCTGTGAAGGGGAGGTAATACCTCACTGTGTAGCATGCTTAAGCTACCATTGGTCCTAAGACTGGGAGTCATTCACACTACTCCCCAGGAGGGCACAAAGCTGCCTAGTGGCCACTAACCGTGTAAGGCTACTGGACAGACTGGGTCACAGAGAGGCAACTTTCCAAAGTTGCATTTCTATAATAGGGACATTAAATTCGACTCGGTCAGGTTTAATGCTGTGATTGATTTGATAGTGTAAAATACCCATGTCAGCAGTCCTATTCAGAAGTTAGCCGGGCTGAGTGATCAGCCGGTAACTCTCCGTTAGCCAGTGGGGATACTAATTCTCTTGCAGCAAAACAACAATTTGGAAGTGTTGCTGCCAGGACATATATAAAATACATGCCCTACTTAATAATATACAGATCCATGCCTCAGGGCACAATAGACCATCCTTAGGGGAGACTTGCATATATTGTCAAGTGAAGTGGGGGCTTTGCTGTTGGTATTGATGGCACGTTCAAACTAGCAGTGTGACTACTGCCCTTCCATTCTGCAGTGGAACACTTGGAGCCATTTTGTAAATTGCCACCCACAAGATGGCATCATCAGTGTTGCAGTCCTGGGTGGACCTTCTGACTTACATACCCTGTGTACCTTATGTACCTTAAATACCATATACAAGGGACCTATTAGTTAGAAAGTCTGTGCCAATTTGGGCTAGCCAATTGGAGATCCACTTTGTAAGGGGTTAGACCACTGGCACTGAGGTCTGGTTAGCAGGCCTTAATGTACTCTCAGTGTGGAAAAACCAGCAGCATCAGTCCATAAATGGGGATTGAACATGCAGAAAGAGGCATTTCCTAACACTATACTTAACTAATAAAACCACAAACATTGTGAAACAACTATAATTGTTAAAAAAATATTGAATTTTACTAATATTGAAAACACAAATAGTGGAAATAAAATATTGTCACCTTTAAATCAATATATATATTTTGTCAAAATATTGATTGCACAATGTCAAGAATCATAATCTCACCAAAATAATTTCATTATAATTAATGAATATCAAAGCACCTTTTACGTAAAACAATTATTTAAAAAAACAGAACATTGCATGCACATGTTAAAATAAAAAATAAATGTTACATTAACAAAATATTAATAATTCACCCCAATAAAATATATACCAAATTCATAACAATATAACCCCCAAAAATTGCATTAACTGCAAACACTTATACAGGAATCAAAATAATAATAAATATATAGATATAAATAAAATTATATTGAAAACTATCAAATTATATGTCAGCCATTATAAACAAAATCTAAATTAGTGTTTACAATAGAATGACATAACTCATCCAAAACTAACCAATAAAATCAAACTATAAAGAACATTAACCAAGAAAATCATGCAAACGTTTAAATGGACAATAAAAAGGCACACTAATTTTATCAACTAAATACTATAAAACCAACAAATGCTGCAAGATGAGGAAATGTTGCTTCTGCCCAGACACTTAAAGAAGAAATATATATATACATACATATATATAGTCAGTGTGCCTGGCACTGTACACCTTGGAATGTCCATGACCTCATCTGTGGAGTTCCCCGAGGTTCCACTTTGAGCCCGACCCTCTTCAACATGTACATGATCCCTCTATCCAGCATTATCCGCTACCATGACATCAATATTCTCTTCCTTGCCAATGACACACAACTAATTTTCTCTCCCTCATGGACAAGATCAGGTTCTTCAGGAATTGCACTTAACCATGGGACTCCACCTGGTGGCCAAAACAGCTAGGACCAAAATCCACTCGACCACTCACATGAAGAACCTCAGAAACATCATCAACAGAAAACTCTCTTGACTGCTCAAGTCAACGCCATCACCGTCTCAAGTTTTAATATGCTGAAGATTTTCAAATGGCTCCCACTCAGCCCCCAGAACACCATCACACATCCTGGTCACAAGTAAGCTCTCCTAACGGAGCACCCTCTTTGGCCGGATCAACAAAAAAACAGAAGGCTAAGGACCTCTCTGAATTCATCAGAATCACTTTTAACCTCCCATGCCAGACTCACATCACTCACATCACACCATTCCTGAAGGCGATCCACTTACACCAAGTAAACAACCAAGCACAATTCAAATTCCTCATTCAACACATTTAAGGCACTACAAAACACTGGAGCAGCACAGCTCCACAATAGCATCTGCTTTGACAAACCTTCCAGACACCTCTTCTCTTCCAGATTCCTACTTGCACACATCCCACACATATGGAAAACCAGATCCAGCTGTCCAGCCTTCTCCTACATCTCTCCTAAAGCATGGAACGACCTATAACAGGGGACGGTTACGGTACACGAGCACGATTAAAAATCACGAGGGATAGGCCAGGCCTACGAACTATAACAATTTCTAGATAGACCTAGGCACATAGACCCGACACGTAGAGTGTATGAGGGAGAACGACCAGGAGACGGAGGGCGGGTGGACGGGGAGGGAGGGACAGTTGGGGTTTAGCAAAATATGTATGCCATAATTATGATGTTTAAAGGCTAAAACTGGGAAACATCCGGAGAATTGTAAGACAGAAGACTCATGATCTGGAAAGATATGCTACCAAAGGTTAATGGTAAAGAAAATGGAAAAGACTGATATGTGATATAATGAAGGAATGTAATGTATGACATCTTGTTACAGTCACGAATAAAGAGTTAAAAAAAAAAAGCATGGAATGACCTGCCACTACATATAAAAAGCCTCCTCCTCACTTTTCAAATCCACAAAAAGCTGTAGACCTGGCCCTACGTTTGGCTAGACTCTCACCCTCTCAGCGCTAGGATACACTTTGGGTGATAGTGCACTCTACAAATGTGCTTACTATAGCATAACCTAATAACTGTTTTTGCACAAATGAAACATCTGCAAAGATTCAGACATGGGCAAAGTGGTCAATTGCTCATGACTCTACCTTCCAGGAAGGCCCCTGGTACTGTGGTCACAATTTGTATGAAAACCAGTTTCTAATTTAATTTGACAGCTTGGTCTCTAGGTGGCAATTATTTATACAATGATATTTCTATCTATCTGCCCTTACTTCATCTAAGCTGTTTTACACCACTCTTCTCTCTTCACCTCCTTCTATCTATCTACCTCTACATCTCTTTGCCGTTACCTCAACCTCTCTATTTCTTTTCTCTCTACCTCATTTCTGTCTCAATGCACCTCTAACACACTTCTCTCTCACAACCTCACATTCCAAAATACCACTCTCTGAGCCTACATGTGTAGCTCTCCCTTAACTCTTCATCTACCTCATACTTATATGTCTACCTCCATTTCACCTACTTATATACCTCCTATCTCTACTCCACTTCGTGCATCCCTCCCAATCCTCTCTCTATCTCACCACTCTGATCCTCACCTTTCTCTGCATCTTTTTTCTCTCTGCCACTCATCCCTATCAGTACCTCATCTCTCCCACTCTTTCTGCTCCCTCTCACTCACATGCTACCTGACCTCTCAGTTTATTTCATCAGTCATTCATTTCCTCACCTCTCCTCTTCTTTTCTATCTTTCTACCTATGTTCCACTACCTAACCTTCTATTACTTTATTCCTTTCTTGCTTCATCTTCCTTTACCTTCTGTCTTTCTTCTCTCTCTCTCTTTGCATCTCTTTCTCTATTTTAACCCATTCCCTCTAAACGACTACTCTCTTTCATCTTCACTTGCACTACCTTTGCATCAAATTCACTTCTTGTTGTTTATGTCACCTATTTCTTTCCATTTCACCTCATCTCTTATTCTACTCTGAAACTGTTTCCCCCTCTTTTATCTCTATTTCACTATTCTCTTTATAGCACCTATATTTCTATCCTCTCATTTTGCGCCTCTGTCCAGCCCACCACTCACTCTTTCTTGCATCTCTCTTTGTTTCTTTCATTAATTTACCTCTCTGCCTACATACACCTCTGGCTATCTAATCGATCACCCTTTCTATCTTACCTCCCTCCTGCTTCCTCACTCCTTCCACCTGCTTTTACCTTCTCTGTATCATTATAAAGCATTCCCTATCTCTTTACCTCTCCTACTCTACTGACCTCTTTCTCCCTGGGTACTTCACAAATATTCACTTTACTTCACTGGTAAAACTCTTCTAGTTATGGCATATTTAGCTCTACTTCCCTCCTCCTCCTAATGCATCTCTATAATATACTGTTCTGTTGTCTTCTGGTTCCTCAAATTTCTCTTAGTCAAAACAGTCAGAGGTCACTGCCAGTGAAGAGAGAGCATAGGTGAAACAAGGTAGGGGAGGAGAATTAAGGAGAACATTCTTGTAAGCAGTGCTTTGTTTTTCACTGGTGCAGCAAGAGTGGCATTTATGATGCGGAATGTATTTGTGATTATGATTCCCACCCAGTTAAAGCTAGAGTTTCAATGGTGGTGTGCATTTGTCTATTTACGTATTATATATAGTAGTCAGCTAAAAATCTATTTAACCAAAACCATCCTTACTGTGTCTTTTTTACAGTGGAGTACACAGGGTGATAGACACTAAATTCCACTTAAAGTTTTGTTGTAAAAGCATTAATGTTGTTGCAAGACAAAATAAATCAAAATGTGTCTCAATACATGCTTGTTCAGCTTTACTTTGATACTAGGACCAGGCAACTTGAGCTATATTGCCTGCCCCATTGCTGAAGGTTTAGGTAAAATTAACGATTGTTTGCCCTCATGGGGACTTCTATTAGCTTGAACTGGATGTTAAATTCATAATGGTTCCAGATTGGGGGCCCCAAAATATGTTTTGCCAGAGTCCCAACACTTTTTAGGATGCCACTGCACTGATTGACATTGTGTATCCTAACATCATGTTATCATGCCACAGAACGGATTGCCAAATAATTTCCCTCTGTTTCCCTATCTCCAGCTTCTTCATTACATAAAAAATGTGCGTTTGCAAGGAGTTGGAAAGGGGGCTTTCTTTGATGAGAATGGAAACCCTCCAGCACTGTATGATATTGTTAGCTGGCAAAAAAATCATCAAGGAACTCTCAGGCAGGTTAAGGTGGGAAGATATGACTCCAGCGCACTTCCTGGTGAAACTCTTCTTATAAATGGCAGCGCCATCCAGTGGACTGGAGGAGATATACAGGTAAAAGATTCAAAAGTGGTTGAATGGCCTTTTTATAGTTTATAAGATGTAGCAACATATAACTGACACTATTACTATACTCAGTCACACATTATTCCTAGCAAGTTTTTGAAGTATGCAAAGCAAGTATTTTATTAAACATAGAGGTGTGGGTTGCAAATACAATACAAATAATAATTACCTTGTAAAACTCAAATGGTTGGGGCATATTTCTTCTAGGCCTTCACTCATAGATAAAAGCCTATGTTAAAATGCACTTAAACAATGAGAAAGTTCTGTTTTTACGAGAACATCCTGTTGGTAAGCCTTCTCTTTTGTGTTGTGCATCACGTGGATAAATTACACTTCTTTGATGTCCAAGAAGGCTGCTTGGGCCTCAGCACCTTGAGCTTATTAGATACCTTGGCCCAGATTTAGTAAGGCTTTGGGATATCACAAAGTGATGAACCGGTATATACCTGCCAGTTCTGTGCTGCAAACATGCCTTTTTTTCAGTGCAAATTTCTCTTTGAGTGGTTTGCATTGTTTTGTGTCAAGGGGGCGTTACAGTGGTAGATCACTGCAAAAAAAGCCCTAGGTTTTGAGGCAGGCCTGAGACATGCTTACAGTGCTACTTGAGTGGGTGACATGCCGCCTAGTTGCATTCAATTTACAGGCCCTGGGCACCTATGGTCCACTCTGCTAAGGACTTATTTTAGATATGTCAATTGTGGATAAGTCAATTCAGGGGAGAGAGGACACGTGCTTTAGCACTGGTTGGCATTGGTAAAGTGCTCAGAGTCCTAAGGCCAACACCAACAATTCAGCAAACTGGAGGCAAACATTTTAGGGGAAGACAACCCTAAAGCTAACAGGTCTAACATGCACCCAAAAATATTTCCCCATCTTAAACATGAAATACATATATATATTTATAGTGCAATAATGCTACAATCCAGATCACAGTAATCCCACATCATAAATAAGGACTACCTGATTTCTACAGATACATTTATGTTTCCTGTCTGTATTTATTTCTTCTTTTGGATATAAGTGTATGGATCTATCACCTGTGAGGAATTCCAGAAAAAGTGCAAATGTATCTGTTAAATACATGTGTAAATACACTAGAGTCACCTTACTTTTTTCAGAATAAATATGAATAAATGTAGGTAAAATAAAAATAAGAAATATGCCTAAATACAGATGGAAATGTAAAAAATATCTACCATAATACCGGAAGCCCTGTTCATAAACGAGCAAAAACCTCAAAAACCACCTCAATCAAGTGAGTGGGTCACGCAAACACCACATTTTATCTCATATCTATAGGACCCATAGGCTAATCTTGCTCTTTGATCAGATCTGCTCCAGTGGCAGATGTAGAGACACCATTACCATTGCACATGCCTGCCTAGTTTCGACCCCACACTTCAGGATCCTTTTGCTCCAGCTGCTGCCTTCAATTAACTTCATGTGTACTCATTGACTTTTCTGTAGTCCTTAAGGAGGGAGCTCTTTGATTGACCCTTGATAATAAATGCTCAATCTTTCATTCTCATCATATTTATGTGTTCATTTATTTACAATTGTTACTTAGCGCTAATGCACCCAGTAGTATTAGAATCGGATTAATACATGAAACAACATTTCAAAGGCAGAAAACTGCAAACCGAAAGAAGAATTCAAAGAAATAAAACTGTAGTCAGGGAGGAAACTAAATACCTAAGAGGAGGTACTAAAGTGGAGAGGATGGAGCAAGATTGACAAGAGCAGGATGATTCAGGTAGACAGAGAAACATGCTGCCAGAAATGGGCAGTAGATTGACATGGTAACTTAATTTGCGTGATTTGCGTGAGTGGAGTGCTTTGAATGAGGAGCAGCAGATTTTAAACGTAATGCAAGTCTCTAAGGGGCCGATTCACAGAACTAACTTAAGACAACATCCTAAACTTACTACTTTTGGTATTCACAGAAGTTAGGATTTTGTCTTAATTTTGTCTTAAGACAAACTTAAGGCAGACTTAAGACAAAATCCTAACTTAAGTCTGTCTTAAGTCTGTCTTAAGTTTGTCTTAAGACAAATTTAAGACAAAATCCTAACTTCTGTGAATACCAAAAGAATAAGTTTAGGATTTTGTCCTAAGTTAGTTCTGTGAATCGGGCCCAAAGAGAAGCAAATGGAGTTTCCTCAATATGGGGTGAAATGATCAGATTTATTCTTGTCCGTGCTTAGGAGACCCCTTGAGTTGATAGTAGCCTTGAGGTGTTAACAGGAAGGAATAATAGTAGGAAAACCGTAGAGGATAGCATTACTTATATTGATTCTAAAGATGATCAGCTAGCTGGTAGTTAATAAGGAGGAATTATTTTCTATGCAGATGATGGAGGGAGGAATTGGCCACTTAAGTTAAATTTGTTTTCATAAGAGAGTGGAATTTATTCAAAACCTAAGCAACATGATGGAATTTGGGAAGTAGGGGCAATGGTAAAACATAAAGTTTCAGCAGTCATATTGGGATTGACTTTTGTGCTTGGATTTATGAGAAATGAAAAGAAACTCAATGTTCTGCAGGGGAAGATTCAAGTAAAAGGCTGTCATACACTCTAGCAATTTGTGCATGCCTTTTTGGATGCGTAAGTCCTGGATTGTACATGTTTTTTGCACAATTGCATGTGACCGGCATATCGGTGGATCTGAGTGCTGGAGCTTTCCAGCAACAGACGAAGTGGATCAACATACAGATTAACAGAACAGGGGAGAGAATGGAACCGTATGGGACTCCGCAAGGTATCTGTTCAGTTCTCGAAGTGAAGTTCCCCAGTTTGACTGGTTAGGACTGTCCCTTGAGGAAGGAACTGAACCAGTTTAGTACTTTGTCTATGAGCTCGATCTGATTTCCAGAGTTTTGAGTATTTTATTGTAGTCTACAATGTCAAAGTCTGTAACAGATCTAGAGATCATGAAAGCAAGCCTCTCCATCATTAAGTACACAATGAATGTCATAAACACATATAGAGTTGCAGTTTTTGTGCTGTGACCCACTCGGAGTCCAGATTGGTAAGAGTATCATAGAGCATTGTCATTGAGGTTTTTGGTCAATTTGAAAGAGGTGCATTTCTTGATGACTCCTAAGCCAATTTAGGTTGGAAACAGGTCTGTAGTTGTCCATGATGTCAGTATCCACTTTAGGTTTTTTCATTGTTAGCGAGATTTGGGCCAACTTCAGATCACTGGCGAAGATTCTTTAGATTAGAAAGGCATTGGTGATGACCAACCAGACACAAGCAAATAAGTGGAAGTTTGCTTATGCCATGGAAGTAGTAGTTTGCTCGCATCATTTTCAAAACCTTAGAGAGATCCTTAAAATGGGCTTGTAAAAGGTAGAATGGGGAAAATGGTTTGAGAATTGTGCTTTTACAATGTTGTTTTATTTACAATTAGATTTGGAGGGAATATCAGTATCTGCCTTGGGCTCTTTGTATTCAGGTTTGTGTAGTTGAAAATATATTTGGGGGGTTATGCAGTTTAGGATTTATTCTTGAATGAAAGATGATTTATGTCATATAATTTCATAAGTTTTTCCGGAGTTTTTAGGTTATATTTGGATTTGGAAAATTTTCCTTTCACTATATTCGTTTCGGGTCACTGGTCTCCTTTTTGGATTTATGGGCCGACTTGTTATGTCAGGATGTCATTGTGGTTTCCTTGGGGTTTTTCCAATTTTTTTTGAAGTCATAATGTTTTGGGCGCAGAGATCATGCAATGAATCGATGTTCGCTACCAGATACAGTTTTCCAAGTTTAGGAAATCTACGTTTTTTGATTGAGTCTTCCAGTATTAGTTTGGTCTTGTGAACCAACATTTATGGTGTAAGCAGATAATTTTTTACTTGTTGGTGATTGAAAATGATCTGGAACACAATAGGTAATAGGTCATACCTGTGGACTTCCACAGGAGTGAGACAGGTGATATATTTGCTGGATGTCAAAATCAGATCCACATTTTTGCTTTATACTGAGTTGGAGAGGAGGATTGTCTAAGTACTTGAACAGTTTGGATTTTCCCAATCAGTTTTGAAATGCCTAGATAGATGTTGGTGGGGGAAAACATTTGATTGGTAGAGAGGTATTCAGAACAATGTTCGAGGAAATTGTGAATGGAGTTTGGGGATTCTGCACATAATATGGATATATAGCTAGTGCAAAGTGTCAGTCCAGTCGGCCAATTTTAGGTTTTGAAGGAAGGGAAGTTGGTGTTTTCAGAAGGTATGTGGTTGAACATGGCTCTTATAATCATTCCAATACCCCCTCCTGTTTTGAACTGGGATATAAGATAGCCCAGGATGCACTGAGAAAAGTAGGTTAGCCAACATTCTGTATTGCAGAAAAGATTAGCATTGAGTTTAGCAATCAGGGAGAAATTTTGTGGATGATGTGTGTTGTGTAGTATGCCCTGGTAGGCTTTCCTGTCAGGGGTGACTTTAGGGCACTGGCCCCTGAGGAAGATGGGGATAGTCTTAGGTTTGCTTTGAAGGCTCATTGTGTGGGAGAGAAGACTCCAGAACACAGGTGCCCTTGCGGATGAGGAGAATGAAGTGGAGAGAGCTAAGAGCCTTGATCTTCTTTTGGGGGAGAATAAAATATCAACCACCTGTGTTGATGAAAAGGAAGGTTACTGCAGAAGATGAAGGGCAAACGCATGTTAGTCTCCGTGTTTAACTGAATGGTGGGAGGTGGTTGCGAGGATGTAGATACTCATGTGGTAGGTTGTAAGAGGCAGGTGTGCAAGGAGGCATTTATTGAAATGAGGCAAACGTGTGTTGCAGATGAATGGTGGACTACCTGCAAATATTTTCACTTATGTATGGATTATCATAGTGGAGTTAGTTGTTTTGCAGAGCAGTAGTTGTTCAGCAGACCCTATGTTCTGATTTAATAATGGAAAATCTGACCAGCATTCTATGACTTGAAGAATGTTAATTTCTCTGCCAGACTGGTCTTCTGACCTGTTAGTGGACATCTGCATCACTAATTAGTTAGTTGCAGAGGAGACCATCATAATGGAAGACAGATAGTGATAAGGAGCTTACAGTACTGTTGTTAAGATCTGTTAATTTAATACCGTGGCAGTAAAAAATAGATACAGAGCACAGCTTGCAGAGTAGTAAATAATCACCAGTCCAGGCAATCCGACCTATTAATGTAAATCTGCTCTTGTAATCGGTTGTTTGTGACTTGTTAGAGGTCAGGCATCCAGGCAGAATAGAGAGGGGAAGACAACTTAAGGTACTGCTGTACAGATATATTAATGCAATATTGAGCCAGGAATAGTGGTTGCTGAGCAGAGCAGGGAGGTTGCAGATCTCAATGTAGTCCAGGACCTTGGCTGGAAGGAAAGGCCCCTGATGTCACGTGGCATCAGTATTGAATCAGCTGTTGAGGAGAATGACTGCAGTTCTTGAGACACTTGGATTAGGTTAGTATAAGGGTGAAGCGGCTCTGTAGAAATGCTCTTTGGATGTGTACGATTTACAGCGCATTCATCACAGAGGCGCTAAAGAAGATATGGCAAGCTACAGTGTGCAAGGGTTATTCTTGTGAAAGTGTTGGGACTGGACACCATGATAAGCCATGATACGTAGTGAGTTGTGTTTGTTGGTGTGGTTTCTGGGTGATGGTAAAAACCCAAAATCATTGTCTCTGTCTGTAGGGAAGTCCCTGAGACCCGAAACTGCCTCTGGATCTGGAATACCTAAAGATAGGTTAATGATCTATGTGCTTGGTAGGAAGCTGGAAGAACAGTTGCAGAAGCCAGACTCCCTAAACAAATGCCACCAGTCTAGGGGGTGCAGTGCAGAGCAAGTCGACTTTTATGTGCCAGCAGGGGGTAAAGTGAACTAATTAAACCCATTGTTTCTCTGAGTTAGTGCACAGCTCAAATCATGAAAGGAGAAAACTGGCTAATTCTTTCTGAGCTGTACTACCTGGTTAATAATTTAATTCTACACCCTTTGCCTGTATATATCAGGTGCTTGGATCTGTGTTGCACCAGAAAAGCCCATCATGATACATTAACATGGGAGAGGGCATGGTCAACAACCTAATATGGCGGATGTGATTTAAGTGATTTCCTATCCACAGCTCGGTGCTCTTTTGCCATGTGACTCTGGGAACCTTTGTTCTCCTTCAGCTTTCCCAGGAGGGAGGGTCAACTGAGGAACACTCATCTTGGGAACGAGGCAAAGTCCCCCGTGCTCCTCTGGTGGAGCTCCATGCAAGGTTGATGAGTCCTGTGGTCTGACCGTGCCCTTGTGGAAGACCCTGCCAGACCCTCCAGTGCGCATAAAAGTTTAAGTTCCAAAATAGCACTATAGAATCCAACTTCACCATTACATTGTTTTTTAAATTACTATTAAAATTAGTCCTTCAACACTTTTATAGCTACTCACAAACTATTTAATTTAGCACTTATTAAATGTAAATGCGTAAACAAGTGTTAATGTATGGCAGAGCAGCCCTGCCACAATGAAAAAACGCATTTGGAGGTTTTTCACAGCCAGGACATGTAAAACATTAAGGGCCCCATGTATCAAAATTGGAAAGTGCGATTACCTAATTACGATTCCCTGAGAATCGCAATTAGGTAATCGTGATGTACAATGTATGAAACTCCATGTGTTTCATATACAGATTTGTAGTGGTTCTCAAACCAACCTACCTCATTAATATTAATGAGGTAGATCACAATTTGCAACCCCCTAGGAATCGCAAAAATCACAGGGAAGGTGGGAGGCTAAGGTCAGCATACCACCATGTCTGTGATTGCTTTTAAATAAAGCAATCTTTTTGTTTGTAAAGCAGCCCTGTTTCCTTGAAGGAAAATGGGTTGCGTTTAGAATAAAAAATGAAAAAGTTTTCCTTTCCTTTTCAAGAGCTCTTAAATAATGCTTTTATAAACATAAACAAAGGGGAAGGGGTCCCTTGGGGACCTCTTCCCATTTGGAAATGTGTTACCACCTACTTGAAATTGATGGTAAAATGCAAATGTTTTGCGACCACATTTTGGTCGCAAAGCATTCATACATACCGATGCGATTCCGTATTAGAAAAGGCCACCCTAAACACGCCCCTTCCTAATACCGAATTGCAAAACCCAGTTTGCGATCCAGCAACAAATTACTGAATCGCAATTTGGGTTTGATGCTTGTGAAATGCCTTTTTTGGCTTCGCAAACATGCTGATTCTGCAAACCAGCCCATTTACAAACTCAAAAAGGCTTCGTACATGTGGCCCTAAGGGCCTTATTTACAAGATTTTGCTGAAGGGCAGAGCTGCAGGCCTTTCTGCCCCACTGCCTTGGGCAAAAGAAAAGTGTAGGATTGCTCCATATCTGTCAGATAGGGCACCTTCCTGTCCTTTTCCTCTGCACTGGCACACACTGGGCTGCCATGAGCCAATGAAGGCACCATTGCACCATGGTACAAGAGTGCCTGCATTGCAGGGATGATTGTTTTTGTGCAGGGAAACCTTCCTGTACAAAAACAATGACAAGAGGCATTTTCCTCTTTCTGTGTGTGTTGCAAAATGCAAAAGCAAAAACTAGGAGAACTAAAGGTATTTCTCCTCGTTGCGCATCCCTTACGCCTCCACTGGGGAGGAGTGCGTCTTTGGTGCTGCCTCAAAGATGAGATTCCTTGTAAATCTGGTGCAGTGTCGAAAAGCCATGGGTGTTGCTGGGAATGCCCACAGCATCACCCATTGCATGCCCTTTAAAGCAGAAAAGTGCATTAAATTGAATGATATTCACTAGGCTGCATTAAGCTATGCAAAGTGACTTAGTGCTGCCTGGTAAATACGGAACAGACCCCTGCACCACCGGAGCATCACAAAAAGTGACGCTCTGATGCCACAGCCTCATTGTAAATGAGGCCCTAAATATACATGTCTTTCTTTTTTAACGCCATACACCCTGCCAGTGGGCATATAGGGAAGGTAGCCCTTAAAGCACTTCCCAGCACTAGTGCTGAACCACATTTGGCGGCATGCCTGCCTCAACTATTTTCCTCATTGAGGCGGGAAGCAGAAGTCCTGAAATGAAGCAGTCCCATCTGGACCGGTGGTAAGTATTTCAGGCCTCGTGAGCTGGCAGTTTGACCCATGCTGTGGGCATATGGACTTAGTACAAAGTCCCTTGCAGGACCTTGTGACAGTTGGCAGTTGCAGCCCTCATGTGGGCTGGCCATAAATTCGGTTGAATTAGCCCCAAGCAAGATGGCCACAACTTCGGTAACAGCAAGCTCACAATGGCTGGTCAAGCCATCAGCAGTTGCAGCTCCACACTGGCTGAACACAATACTCAAATGTTGCAGCCCCTCGTGGGCTGATCTTGATCTCCCACACAGCTTCAGATGATACCAATATGAAGTTACAGTCCAGAATATGACTTGGAAATTGTACATTTGGGGAGCAAATGTTCCTGCCTGCAACAGCCAAGTCAGGATGGTTAGGTGTTCAAAAGCCATGGTCTTCCCAGATTACTCTCCAACAGTCTGCTCCTCAGGCCCCATGGCCACTAGCGACACCACAGCCTCTGGGATCCCTCTTTCATGGATAATCCTTCCCCTTTCAAGGTATACAGTGTCCTTCCTTCTCAGCAGGCAAGCCGCCTTTTAGATGCTTCGGGACAGGCACATGATTCTTCAGGAAGAGATGCAGCCTTCTGGTGATGTGCCCTCTTCTGTGGAAGACAGGCTGCCAGGCAGACTCCAGCCTAGTAGTACAGCAGTCCTCTGAGTACTCTGCAAAGTATACCCTTCATTGTTAATAGAAGACATGGAACTGGAACATTATGGTGGGGAGTGGGACACCACTTTTATTACAAGGGTTAGACAGAAAATGTGGACCCAAAGTCTTTATCTAAAGATGTGGCTCTCCTTTCCAGTGTCCTTTTCAGGCTGTTTTCCATTTTCAGAATTTGCATTGGTGATGCTGCTCACAATTGGGCCATCTCTATCCTGGAGCACCCCCAGTTGAGTACATAGGGGTATGAGGTTTCTGCACCTGTCTGTCAACAACTCAATATTAGGAGAAATCAGAGACATACAATAGGATTCCTCATCTTTCACAGCAGAGTCTGCAGTCCCACCCTTGACACCTACCATCCACAAAATGACAGTCCTCAGTAAGACTGATCATCAGCTCCTTCCTTACCAAAAGGATTCAGAAGTTCTCAAAACAGCTCCATCTCATTCCTTATGACTTTGGTGTCTGGGGCTCCTCCCTTCAACTAAAGGAATGTAGGCAATACACTTTCACTGCTTGGAAACACAGTCCTCACCCTCCATCATGTGTTATGCCCGGTCAGGAGCATCCAAAATGAATAGCACCACCCTCCATTACTCCAATCCAAACAAGCTTTATTCAACATATTAGTCATAAAAGCACAATACATGAAAATTTCATATAACACAGTATAAAAAATATGGTTTAAAGCATGTTTGAGGAAGTCAAATTGGCTCATCATAAATAACAAATATCAGTTAAAACATTTAAAACTGCTACATGTGCTCAATTTATAAAAAAACAGCATTTTCTGAAATCCGTTACCAAAGGGGTACAATGATTTGTCCACAGGTAATTAACCCAGGCACTTGATTGCAACTAGTATCTACATTGCATAGTATGTGTCTTGCCGCTCCCCTAATACATGTGCAAATGAGAAATAATAGACCCTGCCTTATTTTGCAGGGAGAGAATGCAATCTCATAGCCCAAGACCATTCCAAAACTTTTGTTAGTGCAATGACAATACGAGTTGACGTGTCAGTGTGTAGTAATCTTAATGCTTCACCACTCCTTCTAGCACCTAGTGATTTGCAAACTGGCACCAGCCATGCACATCGCGGGGCAGCATATGCTGGACGAGCGAACAATAAGTGTGCCAGTGACCCCACATTGGCCTGGCATGCGGAACCGGTTTTCACCTGATTTAGCCCATCTAGCAGTAAAAGCTCTTGTTGGCAGTGAGCCCACCCTGAATTGAAAGTATAACTTCTGATTGTGCGGTTTTGGTATTGTGTCCCAATATTGCTCTAGACTAGAGGTTAGTTTAACTTCCAAGAAGCCTCCAGTTAGAGAAGATGACTCACTTTTTCTCAGTGTGTTGTGTGTTACCATGTCCCAGTATTTTTCTTTTAAGATCTTTTTTCGAAGGGAACAGGGAACTTGTTGGATCGTCCCCCAATGCTGTCATGCCAATGCTTATTAAGGTGTCTCTAGCCTCCCATAGCCATTTATTTCGATGAACGTTATTAGGTTTTATTATATCTTTGAAGCCTGCAGGATATGATGCCAATTCAGATCTACTCCAAATTCTACGCCAGTATAGTAAGGGGCGAAATTTTGCTGTATCAGCCAATGGTTTTCTCACAAAGTCGTAAAATAGGGGACACACTGGAGTGCTTTGTACGAGGTTGGTGATCTTGCGTAGGAACCTATTTTATACTACGGTTAGCTGAGACAGATTCTCACAACACCATAGTTCTGCCCCATAAAGGGCTGAGCTGACCAGTTTCATATTGTATATCTGAAGCACCAGACTGACTGGTTATGTGAGTGAGGCGTTATACTCGAGTTGAAACACTCCCGATAGTTGCAGATGCTTCAATTTTGCCAGATCAATCTGTCGGTTCCATTTCAAGTCATTCTGTATATTCACCCCAGGTAAGTAAAGGCATTGACTTGCTCCAAGGGGCGGTTATTTATTAGGATTGTTGCAGGGAATCTGCACATATACAGAACTATGCGCAGGAAACCAGGACCTCAATATAAAGTGGTGTACCAACAGCCCACCTCAGTGCACAGAACCCCAATCTGACTAGCAATGGTGTCTCATTCTTTCTCTGTACTACAGCGAAGCTACCAATGATTAGAAATCCTAGAACATGCCACTCCGACCCTCTCAGGAATCGCGGGAACAAGAAAACTCTTTCGCTCACTCACTCATACTAGGCCACAACGTGAGTAATCAGAGACAAAGTATAGTTTAAAATGTTTATTTTAACTAATGTGCTGTATAATGCAGCACACCAGCCAATACTAGCAGCAACATTCATAAACACAATATAGTGAGCATTGTTACAATTTCATAAAAATACAAAAAGGGATATCATGTTATAAAGACAGTCAAAAAAGGACTACTGTGCTTTTCCACCCTCCCCGTGCTAGGAGCTAGTTGATTATAATTATAGAAGACCTCTGGGCTTTGTCATGGGGGACCCCATACCTCCGAGTCTATATGCAAAGGTTTACAACTCCGTACAAGCACAACTCTTCTCTTCTGGAAAAGCTTTCTCCAAGTGCCCCTAACATGCATGCAAAGCAATATGAAAAGCACTCGATTTTCAGTAGTACAGCTGTGCTCTCGTATTGTGTCTATGGGTGCGGGACTGACCAAATCAGATTAACAAGGGATGTTGTTTTTTGACCTTGAACATTATGTGCAGACAAAGACCACAGAGTACTGCAAGAAATGTGAAAGGCAGACGGTTCTCATGTGAAAACGCACAAACACAATATTTGCGAAAACAAAGGCATGTAGTAACGTGTGCAAAAGCGCAGCATAGCCACCAAGCTTTTACTTACTTATGCTAACTTAGCAATGTCTGCAATTAATCCCATATCCTCACTACATCCTCCGCTGGTAAGTCCATCGGACTCAGACACAGGACGAACACAAAATTCAGGAAGTTTGAGCAGAATGCAAGAGCGTCCATGTGTAGGAGACAGGCACCAACCAAGTTAATCTAACCGACTGTACGAGTAGTAAGCTGCAACAGCCTCCAATAGGAAATCATTGTCATTGCTGAAAAAAAGTGATGCCATCCAATTTAGTAAACAGAACAAACATACGTGTTCCTCACCAATGGGTGCCTCTAGCACCATTGAAGAACAACTTGTGTGATACTCAATGTAACTACGTTGTAGGAAATCCTGTGCTGCTGCACAGATATCCCATTGTGCCACCGCACATGCCATAAAACTAACGCCGGAACATTCTTGCTCATGGGCCACTAAGGGACTCATCAACAGGTCGAACTACGGGTCGGGAGATGACGTATTGGAGAGGCAGAGATCCAATGTCCATTGAAAGGATCATTCCAAGCACATGAAATCTGGTTGCATGCAAGAGTAGTACGCAAATCGAATAGATAATCCATAAGCCACGCTGAGTGTTGGCAATGGCAGTGTACCATAGCATTGAAGCATACGGTCATGGAGCATTTGCAGGCCCGGGTCGTGCAGGACCACTAGAGGAGCTGCCATTACGAAGCAGGCAAATCAACAGCAGGATTCCAGCCGCTAAGGCAAGTATAAGTGGTAAAGCACCGAAGACGCTGGAAAACATAGAATGAATAAAAGCTGGTATCACACCAAATATAGTTTGAAAGGAGGTCACAATGCCAGAGCCCACAACTTTAAAAAAAAGTGGGGCAGGCCTTTAGTACTAGTGGCATTGAAAATGGTATGAATCAATTAACCAAAATGTAGTGGAAGGTCAGTATTGAGAAGGGCGTGTACCTCCGTCCAGGTATTCCCCACCTGGAGCACAAAGGTCTTGTGTGCAGAAGTGAGCGAAACCTCTTTTTGGGATAATAAGGGCTCTTATTGTGCTCAACGTATTGAAGTCTGACATCAAGGTTGGAATGGAAGGCCAGATTGAGTTATCGAGCCTCCCCTGTGGGGGTGGAAAATCTGATTTTTACAGCACACTACGCTTTGTGAGACTGTCACGATGTAGGGGATGCCTGTTAGCATGCCACAGAATTCCTCGTTATTTAAAAGTAGATAGCTACCGTTTGCCAGTGGAGTGAAAGTAGGTGTTATAGCTGGCACTGGAATACCTTTTAAAATACATGCAAGATTTAGAGCTGTAAGATTGCAAGTAACAGCAAATAAATGTAATTGTATGTTGTTACAAACATGGGAACAACATTTTGACGAATCACATGATTCCCCTGTAAGGTATACCTCCCTGTCATCCCGCAGGCATCGGTATGTGAAAGGCAAACACTACACTTTATGCAGGAAAGCGCTGCCTAAGGTTTCATAGCGGCCTAGTGGGTAATGCTTCATGCAGGAGCTAAATTTAAACAAAGAAAATGGTAACCTGATACCCCGTGTATGAGCCAGACAGCTGAATCCATTTAATCCATGGAGAATGGTAAAGGGTCTATATTTCCAATATGTAAAGGTCAAAAACAATATAGATGAGTTTAATTAATCCCATGGCACTCTACCCATTTATCAAGTTTGCAAAGCCCATGCAAACTGCATTACTGAACCCAATTGATTTTGACCATGATACAACACAGACACAGAATCTTGTACAATATCAACAACAGAAGAAACAATATTATCTTATGTGTAAATGAGGGAAGACAGAGTGTTAACACTATTGTCAATAACAGCAAGTACCTTTTCTAGATGTGCTTCATCTATTGCCCTTAAACGCGATGCAGCTTCAATTTGAGAAAGCTTCCATATTTAATTGTAAGCTGCGTAAATAAATATTTTTGATCTAGGACCAGGAGGTCCCTTCATAAAGTCGGTCAAATCAATGTTACTGGATAACAATGATAAATGTTGTTTCAAAGACGATAGAGATGAGTGCTGTAACCAATTTTAACAACTTTCCTACAGAATGGGTGTAACCGAATGTGTGTTATAAAAAGGTGGATCAGGTCTATCCTGTGTGTATCCAGGGGTTTTATTATGGAAATGTAATTGGTAGGCATCAGAACTTGTCTGCCAAACCAACCACCTTAGTGGGTCTAAACTAGAGACACTAAACGCAATATTCTGAAACAATGCTTGCAATTCCTCAATGGAAAAATTGGTATGCATGCTCCAGTTATGATATTTTGCCAGAGCAGGAATGGTAGGGACATTCATCTGTTTCACAGTAGCCAAGCCAAAACAAGAAGTTTGATAAATGGAATCGTTTAAAAAAAGAATTTGTGATGGGATGAGGCACGCGCGATGTAATGCTTCTGTACCCCGTACCGGCCAGTGTCTAGAACCCCAAACATATTTTAGATCAACTGTGGCCTTCCAATGCTCATAGCCACCAAATGACAATGATAAAAGAATTGGAATATAATAGTTTAGTGTGGGTCAACATTACCTTGGGAGCAGATGAAATGTTTAATTTAAAATAGAATGACTCTGGTTTAGACCTATAAAAATCTGTAAAATATGTAAATTTATTCAACAGGGTTTTTGAGCTGCCTTCCAATGGAGTCGGGCAATGTTCGCACTGTGTATAATTAAAAACATTTCTAAATGTATTAGCTTTATGTAGAAAATGGTGTCCAAAATGCTGGTAACAATACAAATCAGCATAATTTGCAGTATTTAAATATAAATCTTCAGCATCAAACACAGCATAATATTTCAAATCTGAAAATAAAGATTGTATGGCTTGTACATTCCAATCATCTGAACGTATGTTATGTTTCACTACATCACCCATTGAAACACAAAGTACATTTGGTACAGTAATAATCTCTGTAGGACCATGAATTTGGAAATTGACAGCATCCCAAACGATGTCATCAGTGACTGGACAGGCGGAGATGTTAACAAAAGTCCTGTCTCTCTTCATGATGTGAGAAGATGAGTGCGGAGCCAAATTTCTATCAACCACTTTGACGGCAGAGCGTTCTGGTAGGTAGTGACCATTGATGAGAAGGAAAAAACTGTCACAAACTCAATGGACATGAACAGTAAAATTATGATCAGCATCATCCAGATGTATGTCAAAGGGGGGACTAAATAAGTCTGTTTAAACCAGGAAATAAAAATATGGAATTTTTTAGGGCCAAATGATGATGTGGTGGTCGAGTCAAAAGAGAAACGTGACTGGTTCAGTGTATTAGGTTGAAACCAGGCAATGACCCGCTTGTGGGATAAGCATATTCACTTTCATGATTACAGGTGGAAGCAGGTGGGATTATCAAGGGATTAGTAACTGAGTCCATCTCAATGGCAGTGTCACGCTGCGTGGTGTCAGATGTGCCAAACACAGGATTTCTGGATATTGCTGGACATGATGCAGCTGCTGTTATACTATTCAGAATCGGCCAGATGTTGTAGCTTGACATTGTCCACCGAGATGTATCTGTTATCTTTGCGACCAGGAAGCGGTGGTAAAATGACTGCACGAGTACCCTTCATGCCAAGCACTGGAACCGGTGCACAATAAGAGGGGCCAAATTCTTCTTTGTTCTCCACCTTCTCTCGGACCAGGTCTCCAACTTTGGGTAGACAGCCAACTACCGGAATCTGCAGTGCAGCATCAGTGGTAGAGGGGAAATGTTCAAGACTGTCACAGGTCTTTTGTAAGTCCTGCAACATAGTAGAATGATTATCTACATAAAAAGTTGCGGCATCTGTCGCCATGTCTAGACCATCAAGGTCTGGCACAAAAATGTTCATGCCAAAGAGCATTTCATATGGGGTCCACCCACCCAGAGATGTTCTAGGGATATTATTTAGTCCATATTGCACACCATACAAGTGGGCTAGCCAGGTCCTGCCAGTGCCTAAGACACTAGCTGTCAAGGATTGCTTTAAGTCACGGTTCATTCACTCCACAACTGAATTGTCCTCAGGCCAGTATGGAGACGAAACTTTTACTTGCATCCCCAAAGACCACATTGAATTCTTGTACGCCTTAGAGGCGAACGCCATACCTTGGTCAGAATGTAAGGTACCACATGCAAATATTCCCACAAAGACACACAAATCCCTGATGACGTTTTGAGCGTCAGCACTGCGTTGTGGCCAAACCCACACACAGCATGTGCACGAATCAACTGCAACTAAGATGTATTTATAAGCAGTTTCTGAAGAAAAAGAACCGCAGTGGTCAAGATATGCACGACCAAAGGCTTATTAGAGATGCAGAGCTGATCTTGTGGTGGACGTGTAACTGTAGATGGTTTGATCTGCTGACAAATGTCACAAGAAAGTACATATTTATGGGTCTGTTTATATAAACCATGCCACCAGTAACGTTGCTGCAAAATTGAAACAGTCGCAGACACGCCAGCATGGGCCGAATCCATGTCTTGGCGCGCAGCTGCTATCAATGAAAGCCTTGGGAATTAACCTGTCACCAATAGTATTCATTCTTACATAAGGTACTCTATCGGGACTTAAATGATACAAGTATTTCAAAGGGACCCTTGCGGGTACTTACCACCCTTCTCAGTAGCAGCAATGGCTGCCAAAATTTCATTATCAATCTGAGTCATGGATCTTGTGACAGCTGCAACTGAACACATGGCTACTGCTGATTTAGCTGCTTCATCAGCCAAACTGTTACCGACAGAGTGTGCTCCCACGCACTGGTGGCCAAGAGTGTGAATCACTTGTATGAGAGGCAGACGTTCTTTTAGATCTGCAATTCGAACCCAAAGCATCTAATGCTTAATTGTGCTACCTTTGGAATCATGATAGTCATTCTGAGTTGTCATTGAAAGACTGAACTCAGTAATAGGAATCACTTACAATTAAAATAGTCACATTAGGATCTGAAAACTTGAGGGCAAGCACCAAAACGCCCAGCTTGGCCAATTGGGCATTACAGTCACCTAGTGCCTGCATATGAACAACATTGGACTTGTACTCACCATTCACTATGGTACCTGCCACAATAGCACAGGCTGCTGAATAAGCATTCTTAGACCATGTGGCCAGATGCGCTGAACCATCAGTGTAAATGATACAATGGTACTCCTCAAGCGGGCATAAAGACAGTGGAGGAGGATGAACAAATTCATAATGCAAAAACTCTGTGTCGAAAGAGACGAGTCAAAGATATACATGACATCTCGAGACGTCAAAGAAGTAGCCCATTGGATCCAACGAGGAAGCAAAGCTTTAGAGTTAGGTACACTCTACTTTGTCACTGCTTCAAGTGCAGGGGATGGCGTCACCACCAAAATTTGATTCGCCTGTGCCAGTGCGCGTTCCTTCAGGATCGCCATCTGCACAGCTGTCAAGACTTTTTCAACTGTGGAAAACCACAACTCAGGAGAAGTGTACAAATGTGACTTGTAAGCAATAGGTACTGTGTCACCTTCATTAAAGGTCAAGTACATGAAACCCACCGAGCAGGGTACAATTGTTATCACCAGGTTTGTGTGGTTATCACATGTTTACAAGTTTTTAGATTCAAGAAGATCAGACTGCAATGATTGCAGGCTAGCTGAATGTCTTGGAATCCAGCAGACTTTTGAAAATGTAGGTTGTATCAAAGCATAAAAAGGCTTGATACGCTTGGCTTATTTATATTTGAGAATATAGGTATGCCCGAAGTTCAAAAAACCCAGCAAAGACTGTAGTTTTTTCAGGGTTGTAGTAGGTTGCAAACATGCACATTTCTCCAGGAAGTGAGCCGCCAAGCCTCTATTGAGCTCATAGCCCAGAAACAACATTGTGTACTCTGCAATGTGTGATTTTACAAAGTTAAATTTGTATCCATAGTCCACAAACAAAATAATGATGTGATCCACGCGGCAAAGATGCAGCCATAATTCGTCGTCCGTGAGATAAATATCGTCAATGGATGAGTAGGGATCTGGGTCAATGCTGTCTAGCGAAGAGACAACACCGGTGGGGAAAATTCCTGGGCTGTTGTTATAGCCCATTGCTAATCGCCTAAATTGTTTTTGTTTTCTGACGGCTGGAAATGCGGTCCATTTACTGCATGCATGGGACAGATTGTGACTGAAAAAGCCATTGGAAATGTCAATTATAGTTTTATGTTTTTTATGAACAAGACTGTCTACAAGAGCAGACCTATGGGTATTTTGTACCACAAAAGTACGACAATGAGAGTTCAAATGCCGTTAATCCAATACTAAGCAGTAAGACCCATCGGGTTTGGTTACGGTAAAAAGTGGGTTGTTCATCGGTGACACACATGTCTCAATCACTCCTTGATACTCTAACTGTGTCAGAATCTTAGAAACTGGACCTTTAGCTTCCCCCCAGAGGATATATTAGGGTTGAGGCTGTGGCATAAACCCCAATGGTATCTCATGCAGTGGAGAATCTTTATCCCAGCCCACATGAGTACGGTACAGTGCTGGTGCAAGCACCAAAGCCCACTCTTCTGCAAAAGCCTCCGCATGCTCCGTGGAGACGTTATGTAAACAACTTGGAAGCATTAGCTCCTCCCATTTAGGAGCGGCCAGAGCAAAAGGTGGGGGCCAATCTACCTCCGCCAACAAAATGTCATAGGAAGAAGTTAGATTTTCCCAAAAAATCACTTTGACTACGCATTGTATGTCACCTTCAATTACCAGAACTGTATCATATAATCTGTCAGAGGAGCCACTCGACTGTCACCTGTTTCAACTGTCATGAAAGTCTCAGTTACTGTCGCATCCAGAAATGGACGCAGTGCTTGCCGCACTATGGTAACTTCTGCAGCGCTGTCGAGCAAAGTCACCGCCCATGTTAGATTCTGGAGCCGGGTTCTCACCGTCTGTGGGATATCTCGCTGTTAAAGCTGCAACTTTCTTTGTCTGAAACTGAGGGTGCTGACGAGGAAAGTTTTCTTGTTTACCCTTGCCGTCAGACTGACGAGCTTCATCACATACTAGTAGTGCACCTCGACTTTGGCCGTGGTGCACCTTGACCTCGGCCACGATTGTGGCGTTTACCTCCACCGGCTTGTGAGCCTGATGTTTCCTGTAAAGAATGAAGAGAACGCTAATCAGGAACCTGAACCCTGTCAGTAGACCTAATTCTTGCGCGGTCGCATAAATCACAAGTGCGCTCAGAAGGCCCAGGTACTGGTGACGCAGCATGTGACCCTTGTTTCTGTTGTTGCTTTCCCTGTTTCTTAGTTTTCAAATTCTTCTTTGAAAAGATTGGACGCTCGTCTTTATCAGACTGAGACTTCTGTTGTGTTTGAGGTGATATTTTGGCAAAAAGCTTAACACCCAAACTATTGCGGCCAAGGGTTTTATAAGCCTGTGCAATAATTGTTGGCAATTCACGTGACTTCTCACTATCTGGTACGAGAGCAAAAGCATTAGCTACATGAAAATTCACTGCATCTCCCTTCATGTTTACAAGGATGAGATCAACAACAGCATCGAACACTCTCACCAACCTCATCCTCAATTCAACTGCCACTTCAGGAATGTGCTCATATTGAACAAGCTTAATCATGGATGGGAGTGCGGTCATTGAGGGAGTGCCGAAAAAATTTGCATTTACTGCTGTGAACACCTTATCCAAATTGTTACAATCGGTTAATTCAGGAATTAGGTCTTTCTGCAAACTAATAGTCAAAATCCTGTGTTTTTCCACAGGAGTGGTATTGTGGAATACTGCCTCCAGCAGGTAAATCATCCTCATTCTGCGGTCGCTTGCCCATAGCCAAATGAACCATGATAGGACTAATAGTCACTCCGCCAGGTCCAGCTGTTTGTGCTGCAACTCTAGGTGATCCCATCTGGAGGTTGCGTGAGACGTATTGTACAACAGCTCTCTGCACCCGGATTAAGGAGGTGTGCAATACGCAGAGCTCCCCTATTGGAACTGCTAGATAATGTGGATGTGGTGTATAACCGGCCAAAACGTTAGTTCGGGTTCAATCATTTAATCAGTGGGGGAGAAGGAAATCTCCAGAGAACAATCTTCAAACAATCAATCAGTGGGGGAGAAAGATAGGCACGATGGATTACAATGGGGACGAAAGTCTGCGTTACCTATCCTTCACTGCTTGCAAAGGGAGAGCCTATTGTTTCTCCGTTTGCAGACAGCGAATCTCCAAATGAATCAAAAAAGAGTAATACTAGTATTTTCCAATCAATCAAACAACCATTTCGTAATTCGTCGTGTTTACACGACCTTACCCGAACCACATGGGCTGTTTCTCGTCTTCCGCGTCCAGCGCCCGATCGTCCTCCAATCTCCGATATTGCCACGGCACTCCTGAGGGTTCCCAGTCAGGACCGTAGATCGCTCGAGAGAGGTCGATTCGGAACCAGTGAAGTTCGGATGATCGGCTGCCAGACGAGGGTCTACTGGGCATGAGCTCTCCCGATCGTTACAGTCGTTCACTCTGTCGTCAGGACCTCTCCCACTGGATCCACGTGTCGCTGATGGGCCCCACGTTTGGGACGCCAATTGTTAAAAGGTAGGAAGCAACCAGTAAACAAAAATCCTTAAGTGTTGCCCGGCGGTGTCGCCTCTTTAACCCACAAAACATTAATCAATGAAGAGGCAGGCGCTGGAGACTGGAAGACTGGAAACAAGGGTTTATTCACTCCGGAGGAGAACACATCAGTTCAGACAGCAAGTATCGTCTTGAGGTGCTCTAACCGCATCTCTGAGGCCTGGCCTCTTATATATGAGTTTATTGTTTTATTACGTTAAACACATCCCTGTCATTACTTTGATGTAAGGAAAGACATCCTCGGAATCCCCGCTTCAGGCCCGTTCCCACACACATTTACAGTTGAAGTCCCCATCCCGGTCACATCAGATAGTGATTATCGCGCAGCTGGACATTCCGCCGATTCACGGAATGTGTGAGGTTGATCGGATCTCATGGGGTGGGCGCTTTGATTCAGCTCAAGGATCCTTTGATGGGGGGGGGTTTCCTACTGTACAGGAGGAAGGGGGTAATGACAGTATCCGCAGGGTCAGGTGGCGGCTTGGGAACGAGTGAGACAAACGGGCACAAAGGAAAGAGGGGTGTTATCAAGGGATCCGGGACCATGAAAGGGACGGAGGGAAGTGTCGCGCTGGGAACAGGATGGGGTTCCGAGGCAGAGCTGCGTGGAAGAGGGGTTTATGACCCAAGGCATGTGAGAGCGGGGGCTGTCGGCGTGCGGGGGATGTGCTTGTGAGGGAGAAGAGCCCTGCTAGGGGTCAGTGGCGCGCAGAGCGTGGTTCTGGCCAAGGTACCTAAGATGGCGGTTGTGCATGAAAAAGTGTGGCATCGAGGGAAAAGGCAAGATGGCGCAGATAATGTTTACCAAACCGTATTAATTTTCCACAGTCCTCCCTTTAACATTCACAAGACATCTTGCTGGCCTATTTCCTACTCACGTCTACTGTGGCAGTCATAAGCAAAGAAGTAGGGACCTAGGCGAAGGAACTATGCATAAACGTTACACTTTAAATCTTTCATCTTAGGAGGCGAGCCTCTCGTTAAGCTCGTTGCAGGAAAGTCATTGTAATGCAATATCGGATAAAAAATGATTCTGTAGTGGTAGCATTGAGTACATTTCATAGATGCTTATAGTCATTCGGAATATGAGCTGACATGTTATTTACGTATGGAAGTTCATTTCATATTTGGTTGGAGCATAATCAATACAATGGTGGCTGGGAGAGAAATGAGACGTAATAGAAATGATAATCAGGGGTGTCACTGTTCGAAGAGGAGGGGTGTTGCTTTTTCCAGTGTCTTATTGTTCTAGACCATTATTAGTGAGTTCTCAGTGTTCTTTGTCGTCTTCTGTTGGCACTGTTGAGCACCGGCGGTGGAGCTATGCGTTCAGCTCTATTCCGGGTCCTACGTTGCAGGGCATGACCTTTTCCTCGTTTTTCTGGTCGATAAGGTCCTTTTTCTCGCCCTGTGTCCTAAGTGTTCTTTTCATGGATACCTTAGACAGGGCACCCAAGTTTCGTTGTAGTTTGCGACAAAAACCCTATTCAATCGGACTGCAGCTGTTGCTCTTTTTCGAGTCGATTGTCAAAGAGTTCAGGTGGAAGAAGGGGGGGGGTGCGTGGGTAGTCCTTGTGGTAAGTCGGGGGAAGAGGGGATGGAGCGGGGCCAGATCGGGAACAGACCAAGGGGACGGAAAATTTCAGGTAGGTGGGCCCATGACCGGGCTCAGAGGGCGAGGTCTTTCGATTCAGAAAAGGGGGTGGTGATGAACAGAGTGTCTGAATTGAGCAGACCACTCTTACCCAGTCCAAAGATCAGGGCTTGATCCATCACCGTTATTTATCTCACTGCCCCATCCCAGCTCAGAACCTTGCTATATGCAAATCAGTCTGTCCCTGGCCCAGTGCATCATGGGAACAGGGCAGACTAAACTACCAAGCCAATTCTTGACCAGAAAGGAAACAAGCTACCGGGGACCGGTTTCTGGCATTTCAGCCGTCTTCGGCCCGGCTTGCTTGAATCCTGATGGAGCAGTGAGAAAGGGACTCATGTCTGAGTATACCATGCCACACCTATAGTGGCCAAAATCGATTCAGAAAAGGGGGTGGTGATGAACAGAGTGTCTGAATTGAGCAGACCACTCTTACCCAGTCCAAAGATCAGGGCTTGATCCATCACCGTTATTTATCTCACTGCCCCATCCCAGCTCAGAACCTGGCTATATGCAAATCAGTCTGTCCCTGGCCCAGTGCATCATGGGAACAGGGCAGACTAAACTACCAAGCCAATTCTTCACCAGAAAGGAAGCAAGCTACCGGGGACCGGTTTCTGGCATTTCAGCCGTCTTCGGCCCAGCTTGCTTGAATCCTGATGGAGCAGTGAGAAAGGGACTCATGTCTGAGTATACCCTGCCACACCTATAGTGGCCAAAATCGATTCAGAAAAGGGGGTGGTGATGAACAGAGTGTCTGAATTGAGCAGACCACTCTTACCCAGTCCAAAGATCAGGGCTTGATCCATCACCGTTATTTATCTCACTGCCCCATCCCAGCTCAGAACCTGGCTATATGCAAATCAGTCTGTCCCTGGCCCAGTGCATCATGGGAACAGGGCAGACTAAACTACCAAGCCAATTCTTCACCAGAAAGGAAACAAGCTACCGGGGACCGGTTTCTGGCATTTCAGCCGTCTTCGGCACATGTTATTCATCGAGCAGGGGCGTCAGCTCGGCCCTTTCCTTTCACTTTGTTGGAAACAGTGCCTCGTCCTGCGACTCCTTACTGTTGCGGTCCCGCCTTGGTCAATGTCGCTGGTGTTCCACGATCTGCAGTCAGGCCGCGTGCTCCCACATCCGGTCTCTTTCTCCTCCGACAGTGGTACCCTTAAATGAGTTTTGAAAAGACAGTCTTTAAAGAACTGGTAGAGGAAGGTAATCACATAAGTCTATTTCTCTCCCAACTCCAAGCAACTGGGGAAAACATCCATTACATTGGGGTTTACACCCAACGTATAAATAAGTGATGATAGGTTTGCTGGATTCCCTACAACTTTCCATCGTAACTATTTCTTTGGATTGCATTTGTTTATTACCGTCACAACAGTTCTTCTGGTTGAGACCTTACTTTTCTAGTACGAATCTTGCAAAGCCATACCGCTCTTTTAGGGCTCCGCAATTTTACGAAAAAGTGCAACGTGCTATTACCATGGCCTGATAGATATCTGTCTGAGGGATGAACATAGGCTAAACAATTTCCCATTATGTCGATGCATCCTATTTTTCTACTAAACATTTAAACAAGGGTTTACTGCAACAATTTCTTCATTTCGATCTAATCTTAACTTCGCAAACATCATTCTAATTTCTACATAGTCTTTTACAACCTAGCTACTTCATTAAAAACAGGGGGGGGCTTGCGATATCTATTCAACTCATCCTTGGGGTGAGCCACATTTTTCAAACTCTCGTTCGGGGCAGCTGATACAAAACTGGGGGGGGTTTCTGAGAAGACGGGGAGGTTTCGATCACTTTTACTGTTTAGGCATTGAGACAATTCGGGACGGGGAGGGTCGCGTTACCTGAAGCATGTTTATCATAAAAGCCACTGACATGTGGTTCCCTGATTACGGGTCAGATTAGGGAACTTCAGTCGTCTTACCTGTCCTTTCTCTTTTGGCCAATCTAGTCTTTATCAATATTTAGCAGAAAGGAGAGGTAGTAACATGGCATCGATGTGATTTTATTAAGACAAATTTTGTGCAAATACTTGCGGTATTTGAAGCCAATTGGGTGGTGCACCATGGATGGTGGTTCGCCAATTAGGTGCCAGTCGTTATGAAGAGTGAGAGCGTGGAGGAGAGGGAGAGAGAGAGAGAGAGAGAGAGAGAGAGAGAGAGAGAGAGAGAGAGAGAGAGAGAGAGAGATGCAACAATAGGCTAAACAGTACACGTGAGACATGGATAGTGGTCGTGTACTAGGATAGGCTATTCAGCGCATTACACAACATGAGACATTTACGGGTCTGTGTTAGAATTTTAGAAAGCATGCAGTTTGGGACAGACAAGCATTAGGTCAGGTACAAAGGGACACGTATTGAGTAAAAGGCACCATCGTGTCGCACTTCTCGCACTCTTGGTCCTTTGCCTAGTTAAGTCAATGTTTCAGTCGCATAGAAAGCATTTTCTCATAGGTTCAGACATACGTGACATGTGCTCATTCACGCAACACGGGTTAGAGGCGATCGCGCCCCATCAGATCATACAACTATCGGCTCTTTCGTTACAAGGGTAGTTCGTGGGCGTCCTTGGGTGCCATCTTGCTGCGTTAGTCCGCTTCGTGTATCAGACATGGCGTGGCTTCGGATCTTCATTATACCCCAGTCGTTATTCCAATGTAACCTGTAGGGGGAGGAAAAGAGGGAAAGGGAGAGGGGGACAGCATTCGTGCATATCAAATGTACGGGCACGAAAGTCCTTTACTTACCACATACTCGTCTTATCTCCTCGGGATGTAATCCCTGGGGCCTTGGTTTCTGAAGCCAGGGCGGGGGCGGGCAGTGTGGTAAGGATGGCGAGCGATAAGTTGATCATGGGGAAGACGGTCCGAGTGTGGCATTATAGGTCGTGTGTAAGGAACTGTTAGAGATCAGAGGCGCTTAGTGCGAGGTAGCTGGCTTGTAGATGTATCTAGCTATCGGGATCCTTAAATCATTCCCAATGCTGTGATGTCCTAAGGCATACCGGCTCTTCGGCCAACCCTGTTCCCTAGTACCTTCAAGTGTCACACCCTCATAACATTTTATCGTTCGTACCATTCTACTTTACCCGTTCCCAGAAGTCGAGGTCCTTCCCCATGCGTCTGTTCCTGAGTCAGTCGCACACTTGGTGGCAGCGTGTTGTGCTTTAGATTCGATCACCAATCCGGGGCTAAGCAACCATTTTCTAGTAACCTTAAAAAGAGAACAAAACAGATCACCCAAAAAATCCTCCCGCTGATCCCACATTTACAAAGGTATACGATACCTGTTCATAGTTTGAAAAACCTTTATTTGTACAATTATTCAGCATGTATATATGAGAGTGTAATCGTATTCGGCCGGACACGGCGTTTGGCTGAAGCGTGTACAGTAGGGGCGGGGGGGGGGAGCTATTTTGCAGTATTAAAAACATTTAAAAAGCTTTTATTAGTTATTTGCAGGAAACTAAAAACGTCTACCAATAGTTGAGGGATCAGGGGGCATTCATTTCATTACTTGAAGCATAGTCAGACTGGTTGTAATCAAATTTCCTATATGCATACTGTGGGCGTATGTCATAAGCGACGTTATGTATCAGTTACAATAATATCACAATAAATCGTACATTGAAAACAACATTTTAACGGGATCTCTTTATATGTTTGTCAAGTGAACCCTCCCTCTTTTTCATCAAGTGTACAAAGGACCATATACATATTTCAGAACATCAAGTCTTATTAGCGAAAAACACCACGAGGCGTTCGTGAGTTCCTGTTGACACCGGCGCCATTTTGAGCGAGGCCGGGTTAGTCCGGAAACAGCATCAGGGACAAAATGTCTCCAACAACCGGCGGTTGGACCAGAGTCCCTTGCGGCAGTTCAAAAAGACTTGTGCTAACAGAAGGGGCAGGCAATGTGGACCATCAGTCAAAAAAGGGGGAGGGAAGCAAAATTTCCCCTACCGGGTCACGTTGAGGTTCAGCCGGAGCTTGCTCGAATTCGTTAGCCCACAGTCTTTCAGGATGGTTCAGACTGAAGCTGGCGCCGACACGAGAGCACCACCATCTTGTGGCTACGTAGTGAGTGATCAAAGCAGTCGTTCCCCACCGGAAGCCTGTAGGGGCCGAGGGCTCCTGGGACTCTTGTAGAATCTTCAAGGTCGAGGAGATGCTGTCGGAGGTGGGGACTCGTGCCCAGGTGGGCAAGCGTCCTAGTTGCATAGACTTTTTGGGGCGAAAAAAGAAGACGGAACTGTGCCGTGGGAGCAGGACATTCGGTTCGGGGCACCAGGGTGCAGCTGTGGTGCCTCCACCAGTACATTTGAGGGCCATCGCATGTCCTGTGCTGCGCAAATAGGGTGGCCGGCCATTCCATGCTCTGTGCTGCGCAAATAGGGCGGCCAGCCGTTGTATGTTCTGTGCTGCGCAAATAGGGTGGTCGCCCGGCTGGAGGACTTCTGCGCCGGGCCAGGGCTGGGAAACCTCCACCTGGGGAGGCGAGGGGGGCTCGTTCGCGCCGCCTCCCTCTCCCAGCCCACCCTGTACCAATTTCAGCGGAGGTATTCGTGATGGCCGGACCAAAAGATACGAGGGAGGGGGCCATCTGCATCCGCCCCCTCCCCACTCGTGGCCTGGGCCGTGGCGGCGAAAGCCAGGAATCTTAACCGCGAGACCATATGGGAGAAGAGGATGGGACAAGCCGGGCCCATGGTGCCTCCTGGACAACCCACCGGCGACCTCTGTGATCGCTGGTTGCCGGCAGGACTCCGCCCCACACGTGCTGAGTGTTTCACCTTCCGGATGGGCGTGGCCGGCGACCTGTTGCATTTTGGGAACTTCCGGAAATATGCATTGTATTGCTCCTATTAGTATGGTGTTATTTAACTGAAATTAAATCCTTTAATTTATATGACAGAGACTTGATTTCCTTGAATCTTTTTTTTTTTTTTTCTACGAGAACTTCACTGCAGTGGGGGTAGGTATTTATGCCTGGGTAAGGGGTGGGGTGTCCACAAGAACAATTTTTCGGAACGGGGGGGGTTGTCTATGCAAGCCTGTAATTGCTTTTGTCCACAGAGTGGGGGCAGCAGAGAGTAATCAGTCCCATTGCGCTCAAAGTTTGAGTTCATTAATGGAATGTGTACTAATCTGTCCGAAACTACTCTGTGTGTTATTTTCTGTACGTTATCCGAAAGGGTGGCTTTTGTGTTCGGAAACAGTAGCGGTAGTACGGGGTTCGTCACCGGGTAACCTAGAGCTTGACTGGGTTTCCCGTCTTAGCGTTGTTTGTCCTATGAAAACTCTGACATGTCGCTGAAATCTGTCTGGCGGAATCTGTGCCATCGGGCGTAATCAAACGGGGTGGTTCTATCCGGCCTGCCCGTGTCAGTGTGATTCGTCTTTGTCTCACGCCTTCTCCCTTTCGGGCGGCCTGTTATTTCTGTCGGCCCTCTGCTCCTACCCGTGTTCAGTAGAGTCGGGCATTGGGCTTTCCAGTGTCCGGAATATTTACAAAAAGCACATTGGTTTTGCCCTAAGTCTGTTCGTCCTATGTGTAGTGTCGGGGGATTACTTTCGGGTCGTTGTGTCTTGGGATTGTCCTGTCGGTATACCCCTTTACACCGTTCCCTTCCTGTGTTTATTCCTTGAAACTGGGTCGCCGCTATCCCTTCCTTGGGCCTACCAGATGCGGAGGTCTTTGTCTGTCGTGTTTCTTTACCTACTCTGACTTCGTCTCTTTTCTTTCGTTGCATTGCTTCTTTGCGCCACATACCGAGACTGTCGAGCATGATGGGCGTCGTTTTACTGTCACAAAGGGCTATTTCTAACGTCTCTATTTTATCAAGGTCGAAGGATCCTATCAGTGGCCACTGTTTCTCTTGGTTTCCTTTGGTGTACTTATGCCACAGCTTACTATAGGCTATGGTAACTAATCCATATTTGGTGAACATGTCTTTATTAGGGGTGCCTTCCAGTGGAGCTAGATGGTCCACCTCTAATAAACGGTCCGGGTTGAACCAGCTACCAATTAGTGAGGAGAAGATAGGCATGGCAGATCACTATGGGGACAAAAGGTCCGTGTTACCTATCCTTCACTACCTGCAAAGATTAGACAGAATATTGCTATTCTACGTTGTTTGCAAATAGTGAATATCTCAAAAGCAAAATCTATTCTGACAATAAAACAGGGAGCGACCCTTGCAATCAATCAATCAATCAATGAGTCAATCAGCCAGTGGGGAGAATAAGTAGGCCCGCAAAGGTTTGCGTTACTTACCCTTTCACCATCTGCAAAGAGGAAATCTGTTCTTTACTGTTTGTAAATAGAGAATCTCCAGAAAATAATCCGCGAACGTTAGTTCGGGTTCAATCATTTAATCAGTGGGGGAGAAGGAAATCTCCAGAGAACAATCTTCAAACAATTAATCAGTGGGGGAGAAAGATAGGCACGATGGATTACAATGAGGACGAAAGTCTGCGTTACCTATCCTTCACTGCTTGCAAAGGGAGAGCCTATTGTTTCTCCGTTTGCAGACAGCGAATCTCCAAATGAATCAAAAAAGAGTAATACTAGTATTTTCCAATCAATCAAACAACCATTTCGTAATTCGTCGTGTTTACACGACCTTACCCGGACCACATGGGCTGTTTCTCGTCTTCCGCGTCCAGCGCCCGATCGTCCTCCAATCTCCGATATTGCCACGGCACTCCTGAGGGTTCCCAGTCAGGACCGTAGATCGCTCGAGAGAGGTCGATTCGGAACCAGTGAAGTTCGGATGATCGGCTGCCAGACGAGGGTCTATTGGGCATGAGCTCTCCCGATCGTTACAGTCGTTCACTCTGTCGTCAGGACCTCTCCCACTGGATCCACGTGTCGCTGATGGGCCCCACGTTTGGGACGCCAATTGTTAAAAGGTAGGAAGCAACCAGTAAACAAAAATCCTTAAGTGTTGCCCGGCGGTGTCGCCTCTTTAACCCACAAAACATTAATCAATGAAGAGGCAGGCGCTGGAGACTGGAAGACTGGAAACAAGGGTTTATTCACTCCGGAGGAGAACACATCAGTTCAGACAGCAAGTATCGTCTTGAGGTGCTCTAACCGCATCTCTGATGCCTGGCCTCTTATATATGAGTTTATTGTTTTATTACGTTAAACACATCCCTGTCATTACTTTGATGTAAGGAAAGACATCCTCGGAATCCCCGCTTCAGGCCCGTTCCCACACACATTTACAGTTGAAGTCCCCACCCCGGTCACATCAGATAGTGATTATCGCGCAGCTGGACATTCCGCCGATTCACAGAATGTGTGAGTTTGATCGGATCTCATGGGGTGGGCGCTTTGATTCAGCTCAAGGATCCTTTGATGGGGGGGGTTTCCTACAGTACAGGAGGAAGGGGGTAATGACAGTATCCGCAGGGTCAGATGGCGGCTTGGGAACGAGTGAGACAAACGGGCACAAAGGAAAGAGGGGTGTTATCAAGGGATCCGGGACCATGAAAGGGACGGAGGGAAGTGTCGCGCTGGGAACAGGATGGGGTTCTGAGGCAGAGCTGCGTGGAAGAGGGGTTTATGACCCAAGGCATGTGAGAGCGGGGGCTGTCGGCGTGCGGGGGATGTGCTTGTGAGGGAGAAGAGCCGTGCTAGGGGTCAGTGGCGCGCAGAGCGTGGTTCTGGCCAAGGTACCTAAGATGGCGGGTGTGCATGAAAAAGTGTGGCATCGAGGGAAAAGGCAAGATGGTGCAGATAATGTTTACCAAACCGTATTAATTTTCCACAAGTGGCCCCATCAATGGATAAAGGGCCTAAACGGACTGGAGTCACTGGGTGGGGGAGGGTGCCATTAAACCTAATGTGGTGTTGTCATGCCGTTATCAGAACTTCAAGAGTTCTATAAGGACAATATACATAAGGAGGTACTGTGTGAGTGTATCCAAATTATCATTTCCATCCAATGCCGGAAATGTGACCCAAGTATAAAGCACCTCAAAGTGGTAAACTGGATCAGTTTCAACCACAAAGATAAGGTCGACACCCGCATCTGGCACTCCATAATCGGTCAAATAACACCCTAATGCGTGGGTGCGCAATAAAGGGTTAACAATTCAAGAAAAAAAATCTTTTAATAAAACCAAGCTTGAAAACAACCTATAAAAATGTCAATATAGGTAGGTTTCACGGTCACAACTGTTTCCAGAAACATAAGCGAAGGTATTTTGGAAAAGCACTACTCAAGTGTCTCACATATAAGTACCAGAACGTTAGGTGCGCCATGTTGCAGGGATTCTGCACATATACAGAAGTATGCACAGGAAACCAGGACCTCGTGAATAGTGGTGAACCAACAACTTACCTTAGTGCCCAGACCCCAATCCGACTAGCTATAGTGTCTCATTCGTTCTCTGTACTGCAGCGAAGCTACCAATGATTAGACATCCTAGAACATGTCAATCCGACCCTCTTAGGAATCACAGGAACAAGAACACTATTTCGCTCACTCACTCATACTTGTCCACAACGTGAGTAATCAGAGACACAGTATAGTTTAAAATGTTTATTTTAAATAACGCAAGCCAATACGAGCAGTAAAATGCATAAACACATAATAGTAAGCATTGTTACAATTCGATAGAATACAAACAGGGATATCATGTTATAAAGACAGTGGAAAAGGACTACTGTGCCTTACCACCCTCCCTGTGCAAGGAGCTAGTTGATTATAAATATGGAGGACCTCTGGGCTTGGTCATGGGGAACCCCATACCTCCGAGTCTAGATGCAAAGGTGTACATCTCTGTAAAAGCCCAGCTCTTCTCTCCGGGAAAGGTTTTCTGCAAGTTCCTCTAACATGCATGCAATGCATAATAAAAACACTCAATTTTCAATAGTGCAACTTTGCTCTCGTATTGTGTCTATGTGCATGGGACTGACCAAAGCAGATTAACAAGGGATGTTGTTGTTTGACCTTGAACATTATGTGCAGACGAAGACCACAGAGTATGGCAATAAACGTGAAAGGAAGACGTTTCTCATGTAAAAACACACAAGCAGAGTATTTGTGAAACCATAGGCATGAAGTAACGTGTGCAAAAGCAGCAGCATAGCCGCCAAGCTTATGCTAACTTATGCTAACTTAGCAATGTCTGCAGTTAATCTCATATCCTCACTACAGGATGCCACCTATGTGGATTAAAAGACATAAATGTAGTTTTTGGCACATTACATTCCAAGCCCCACGTGAAGCAAAACTCCTCAAAAATTTACAGGGCTAATTGGAGACCACTCAATGTGTCATCTGCGAACATTAAAATAGGTATTTTTACACCTGCTAATGTTGGAGCGTCAGTAGCAGTAGATTCCATACAATTCCCTACTCCATTGATAAACAAGGAGAATAGTGTGGGTGCCAAGACGCAGCCCTGGCGCATGCCCCTCTCAATGGGAAAGGGACTGGTAACATTACCCTGTGAACCCCATCAATTTGAACATAAATATCTTCATGTAATCTGATAATGAGGGTTAGCAGTACAAGCGGCATCATGCAAAAAGAACAATTAATGGACAGAATACAGAACAATGCATCAGCCAGGATAGCTTGACTCCAGTGGCATGGAGAGCACAGTGAGGTTCCGTGACGATCGTAAGTGGTGTTTTCGACTCGTACGAATATGGTCGAGTCTGGTATTTATTAACCGCAAAAGACGAGTTTAGTGGGTGTACGCGTTTTCGCTGTGCTAGCCTAAACCGTTCGTTTGTTTCGTGGGTTTCTACATCCGAGCCCACGGGTTCCATCTTAGATGCGGCATCCATTTTGTCTCTTGCCCTCAAGTAGCCAGCGAACGGACGCTGTCCGCTTCGCGACCCTGGGATTCCCAAGACTTTTGAGGAAGACACGTTTCCTTTGAAAGTGTCTTTAAGATGAGGGGGATGACACTGTAAGGCAGATGGCCCCGCTCGAGGCTCATCTTGCCGTGCCGGTCTATTGTCTTAGTTGTGCATCTCATTAGGCACGTCCCTTTGATGCCTGCAGCTTGTGTTTCCCGATACCACCCCTTTTACACCCTTTCCGATCTCCCCACTGTTTCTGTCTTCCTCTACACCTGTTTCTGTCCCTTCCTCAATCTGTTTACTGCTGATTGGAATGTACTAATGGTGGGAAGATGGGTTTTTACAGTTGGGAACCACCAAACGTTTCCGTACTTATGTCCCGGGCCTTGAATACATGAAAACAACCCCTTATGGTCTTTATGATGGGAACCGAGTTGTAAACCTTTGTGTACCATGTTAACCTATGAGGAAAAACTGTATAAAAGGAGCGACCCACAATAGCAATTCGAAGCAGTCTCCTCGAACCTACACGTGTTGTACTTCTTGTGACTTCTGTGTTCCCTGCAGTAATAAACCTCGAATCTTTGACGCCGAAGGAAGTGTCCCGTGTCTCTGTCATTTGTACGCCGGAACAGGTTACCCACGAAGGTTTTAGGTGTTATCCCTGGCACCGCTGGGTCTTAGAAAAACCCAGTCCTTCAGTTGGCGCCCAACGTCGGGCTCGATCAGTGGTACCGGTCCAAAGCCCGACGATCGTGAGGAACTTCGTGTGAAATCTCCGAGGGAAGGTGCACCCCGCTTCATCGATCCTGTTGTCGAAACAAGTGGCCCGACGACTTTTCCCGCGAAGATCCCCGCCTCCTGAGGGCTGCGACGGACTGCTGCCCTGACTGTAGACCTGTTTTGGCGCCTGGCGTAGACCTTGGTACAGCGAGACGATTGACGGGCCTTCCTGGTGACGCCATTGATCTTTGAGTTAAGTATTTGTGGGTCACTCCCAGAGTCCTTAGTTGTGGGTGCTTAGTTGTTGCATGGTTCCATTGCATTTGTGGTTCTTAGTACTTGGTTCTTTGTTGTGATATTTGACGTCTGCAGTCGCCAAAAACCGAGGGTTTTTGCTCTTTGCAGGGACATTGTTAATCCTATAACCCTTGAAGTTTGTGAAACTCGGTTAGTGTGCAAGATGCCTGGCCGTAGTACTTTGTTCAGTTGTTTTAGGAGTTGTGGTACGGATTCCCGATTGGAGGACTCGCGTCCGATACCTCCGATTGGAACTCCAAATTATGAACTGTACAGTAAGCACGGGTTAGGTCCGATTACATTCAATGAGTGTTGGGTTCGCTATACTAGAAAGGATGGTATCCTTAGTTGGCCACCTCATGGTAGTTTTGAGACCCCGATTCTAGATAATCTTGAAGCCAAATTGTTTCAGAAAAAATCAAGGCCGGCCATGTTTGATTCCTTTCGGTTGTGGCGTAAAGAAGCCAAACAGAAAGAAATCAAGGAAATTAAACGTAATAAGAGAGAAGGAATTATTACCACGGTAAGAAACGCAGAGCAGGGTCAGCGAGATAAGGAGGAAAAGGAAGTTTTCGATAGATTGCAGCGCATGTCTGTAGATAAGTGCTATCCCGCTTTACCGGTGGATACGGATAAAAGGGAGGAAGGTACAGAGGACCCTTTAATGTCTTATCTCATGAAATCACCACCTCCGTATGCACAGGGTGCCGCAGTTCCTGTGGTTCCCCCTGTTCCTGTTCCTGTACCTGTTCCCCAACCTGCTCCTGTTCCTGTACCTCCAACTGTTCCTGCTCCTCTGCCTGCTTCTGTCCCTACTGTTCCTCCGCTTGTACTTCCTCATACTCCTGCTCCCGCTGCCTCTACTGTCCTGGTTTCTCCTGCTGTTCCCTCTGTTTCTGGTACTTCTCTTGTTACCCCATTGGGTTACTCTATTACCCCGTCTACTGGACGACGTGTCCCTTCTGTTGCTGCTAGTTTTTTCCATTCTCTTGGACCGATTCTTGAGTCCGCTGGTTCGGACGGTCCCCAAAGACGAAGTCAGCTTCCCGGTAGTAGGGAACGTGACTGTTTATATGATATGGCGATGGCTTGGATGAAATATCCCCTTAGGAACCCTCCACGTGTGGTACTTGATACGTTCTCTCAGTTCAACGTACCGACACAGAGGTTCGTGTTTGAGGAGATGTGCAAGGTTTTGCGTGACCAAATATCGGTCGATGCGTCTGATGATACATTGACTGCTCTAACTAATCTTCAGCTTCAGTTTGCGAACGGAATGATAGTGGGTAGCAATGTTCGACGTGCTATCGAGCAGTTGCTTTCTCTCCGTCCTTCTATCATGCCTAGAGCATTGTTTGTAGAAGATATTGAGGGATCGTCAGCAACGCCTGGTCAGTATCCCATGCGCGAAGTTCCACCAGTGTGGATGCCTGGTGATGCACAGGCTGTTCCTATTGTTCCGCCACATTTTCAGAGAGTGTGGATTCATCTACCGTGGAAACGATCGGAAGTTTTACAGGTAAAGCAATCTTTGCGTGACCCTCGCAAAAATCCTGCAGGGTACTATAAAGAATTGTCACAGCTTGTGGATGCTACGATAATGAACCTTGCCGACATTGATATGTTGTTCGGTAACGTAGTTCCGCAACCGGTTTGGGCAAAGATCCGTCAAGAAAACCATGTGGCAGAATTAGGTGGTGATTGGGCTGCTCTTATAGCGGCGGATGCTTTGCAAGTTGGTGGGGCTAAACCTGAACAGTTAATTACAGCTTTGCCTCAGAGAATTATTACTCTTATGAAAACGCTTATGCCAGCTATGAAGGTGAATTGGGACAAACTGTCCGCTTGCAAGCAAAAGAAGGATGAGAGTGTTTCTGACTTCTTTACGAGATTTGAAGAGGCATTCATTGATCATAGTGGTCAAGATATGGGTACTGAGGGAGGTCAGCGATTGTTTGTGGATAAGTTTGTCTCAAATTTGTTGCCTGACTTAAGCAACAAATTGCGTAATTCAGAAAGTGCGTGGGCTGTTTCTACTTCTGCTCAAATATTGGCTACGGCACAATATTATGAGAACAGAGAGAAAGAAGAGAATGATCGTGCTGATAAAAAGACGAAAGAGTTCAAAACGAAAGTGTTGTTGCAGCAAGCGTATCCTCCACGTTCGAATCAGAACAATTTGCAACAGCGGAATCGATCGCAGTCTCAACAGAATAGGTCGCAGACACGAAATGACTCCTCTTCGCAGAGATCTACGTTGGGGTATAATCAGTGTGCCTATTGTAGGAACGAGGGTCATTTGAAATTTGATTGTCCAGTTTTGAGTGAGCGTAAAAGTGGTAATTCATCTAGAGGAGGTCGTAATGGTCCCCAACAAGCATCACGAGGTAGAGGTCGCGGTGCTCAAAATGATCGTTCCAATAACTCTTCTGATTCTAATAATTGTTTTGATCAGCGTGGATCATCACAAAGCAGATCTGCTCAGTATAATGTAGACGATTATTACGTTGATCAGAACGCTGACGACGGTAATTACTAGGATAGCCATAGACAAAGAGAGGGAGTAGTATCAGTTCCGGTCGATCAGAGAGGGCCTTACGTCGCAGTTGCCACCTCGGGCGTCGTTGAGCCTTTTCTGTTGGACACTGGTGCAGCGAAAAGTTCCATCATGCATTTGAAACTCCCTGGCGCACCTTTGTCTGGCTTAACAAATGTTTCCGTTGGATTCTCTGGCGCCCCTGTTAGCAATCCGGTTTCGTGCCCTTTGCCCCTTACAATTGGGCCTCGTGAGCTGAAAGCTCCTTTGATTTTGACTACTGGTTGTGGTGAGAATCTTTTGGGCCTGGATTTGCTGAAACGTCTGTATGCGACTTTGTATTGTTCTCCTGCGGGAGTTAAGCTTACATTGGGTGAGAAAGTCATCTCTCCTATGTATTTGTCCATCGACAAGCTCCCACCGGAATTGAGTTTTCTTCCTGCATCTTTGTGGGCGACAGGTCCCAACGACGTGGGCCTGCTTGATATCTCCCCTTATGTTGTTCACTTGAAATCTAATGTGCGTTTGCCACGTATTCCCCAGTATCGTATCTCCCTTGATGGTCAGCGAGCGCTGTTAGCAATCATCTACGATTTGATTGAGAAAGACGTCATTGAGGAGACTCGGGGAAACGTGTGCAATAGCCCTGTACTGCCCATTTTGAAGCGCACTGATCCATCAAAACCACCTGTTTATCGTTTTGTTATCGATTTACGGGAGGTGAATAAAATTGTGATTCCTCAGTTCCCTGTGGTGCCTGACATTACGGCTCTACTGACTCTGATTCCAGCCTCTGCATCTTAGTTCTCAGTGATCGATCTGAAGAATGCTTTCTTCAGCATTCCGATTGCTGAAGAGAGTAGGGACCTTTTCGGTTTCTCTCTTGGTGGCCGCAGCTTCAGGTTTAAACGTGCTCCTCAGGGCTACTGTGAGAGTCCATCGATATACAGCCAAGCCTTGAAGAGTCAACTTGATGCATTTGTGTTGCCGGCCGGTGCGGCCTTAATCCAATATGTCGATGACTTATTGGTGGCTGCAGACACTCAGGACATTTGCAGAATTGCTACGGTGTCGTTGTTGCAACATCTCTGTGACTTACATCACAAGGTGTCACTTATTGTCAAAGGAGGGAAGAAGGTTGACCCCAGAGAGAATTGCAGCGATTGCCCGAATGACTGTGCCAACAACTCAGAGAGATGTGCGTGCCTTTCTAGGTATCACGTCATACTGCAGGCAATGGATTCCAAATTTTTCATTGCTAGCGAAACCACTGGTGGCTCTTACGTGCAAGGATGTTCCAACTCCTTTGCCATGGACGGAAGAATGTCAGAAAAGTTTTTCTGAATTGCGTGATGCGTTGTGTTCGGCCCCTGTGTTAGGTACTCCTGACTACAGTAAGCCGTTTACACTATACGTTCACGAGAGGGAAGGTTGTGCGTTGAGTGTTTTGACGCAACAATTCGGCGGTAAGCAAAGTCCATGTGCATATTTTTCCTCGACCTTGGACCCAGTAGCTAGAGCATTGCCGAGTTGTCTGAGGGCAACAGCGGCAGCAGCGGTGTCCATTCGACAATCTGCAGGATTGGTCATGGATAATATGCTTACGGTGATAGTTCCACATGCAGTTGACACTCTCTTGAATCGTACGAAAACTCAGCATTTGACGAGTGCAAGGTTGTCTGGTTATGAGTTGACGCTTTTGGCAAGTCACATTCAAATAAAACGCTGTAATGTCCTGAACCCGGCGACTTTGTTACCAATCAGTATGGAATCAGATGAAGTAGCACCTCATGACTGTTACTTACGAACTGAGGAGGAAACAAAGGGTCGTGTGGACCTGAAAAATACTCCATTAGAAGATCCCGATGGGACCCTGTATGTGGATGGGTCGTGTTTTAAGTTGCCGAATGGCGATGTGACGACTGCGTCTGCTGTGGTGACGTTGAGCACGGTTGTGGAGACTGCGAGATTGAATCAGAATTCTGCACAGGCGGCAGAGCTGATTGCTTTGACTAGAGCGTGTGTGTTGTCGAAAGGGAAACGGGTGAATGTGTTTACCGACAGCCAATATGCTTTTGGCGTCGCACATAGTTTTGGACGATTGTGGCGAGAGAGAGGTTTTATGACGTCGCATGGCACTAAGATTCAGCATGGACAGCTTGTGAATGATCTTTTGGATGCACTTACTTTGCCTGAGCAGGTGGCGATTGTTAAATGTAGTGCGCACCGAAAGGTGATAGATGATGTTGGTCGTGGGAATGCGTTTGCGGATGAGACTGCTAAGGAGACTGCCCGGAACCTTAGCACGAGAATGTATGTGACGAGTTCGGTAAGGTGGCCTGCAGAAACCGGTATGTGTGAGGACACTATTGAGAGTGTGAAAGCGATTCAGAACGAGGCCACCGAGACTGAAAAGATGAAGTGGAAAGAGAGTACGGGAAAGTTGGATGCGAATGGTTGTTGGATTGATTTGTCGGAACATAAGAGGTGGATGTTGCCGGATGCGTATGTGCTGGCTGTTGTGACGATGGCACACGGTTTGGCACATATTAGTGCGAAAGGTATCTGCAAGTTGTTGTCCCCTGTATGGAAGAATGACGGTATTACTAAATGTGCTGAGAGATTGGTTAAGAATTGTATGATATGTATGATGTACAACCCTGGAAAAGGAACCCCTACACCTCCTGGCCATTTTGCTCCCCCTTCATGTCCCTTTGAAGTAATTCAGTTAGACTTCATCCATATGGAGCGATGCAATAACCTGAAGTACGTTTTAGTTGTGGTTTGCGCATTCTCCCGATGGATTGAAGCCTACCCTCTCAAAGATAACACTGCTTTATCCACTGCAAAAATCCTACTGAAGGAATACTTTCCTCGGTACGGAATGCCACGGATTGTATGGTCTGATAACGGAAGTGAGTTTGTGGGGAGTGTGATGAAGAGTGTGTGTAAGGGCCTTGGAATTACTCAAAAATTCCATAGCGCCAATCATCCTCAGTCAGCGGGTTTGGTTGAAGGGTACAATGGCACGCTCAAATTGAAGTTGGCGAAGATTCAGGCTACGACTGGTCTTTCGTGGCCTGCCGCTTTGCCGCTAGCTCTTCTGTCAACTAGGGCGACTGTACACTCCCGAGTAGGGCTCAGTCCCTACGAAATAGTGTTCGGCCGTCCTGCGAATGTTTGGGGGGTCCCTAGACCGAGTGTGTTTTCTGATCTTGAGTACCCAATGTTGATCGATTATCTGCATGATCTGACTACTAAACTGAGGTAATTCACCAACAGGTCTTTGAAGCACTGCCGGCGCAGACGGAGGGTCCAGGCCACCAGCTCCAGCCCGGAGACTGGGTGGTAACCCGCAATTTCGGAAGAAAACGAAATCTTGAACCCCGCTTTACTGGACCCTACCAAGTGTTACTCGCCACGAGGACTGCTGTTCGTTTGGAAGGACGTAAGCATTGGGTGCACGCCACCCACACCAAAAAGATACCTATACCTTTATCAGCAGACTCGTGGGTGAGGAAAGGCATTGCTTCGTCGGAAACGGAAACTGCACAGACCTTCGCCCCTTTTAGCGACGCTCAGCCTGTTGGAGAGCCCTCAGTGCAGCAGAACGACATTGTTGAACCCTTACCATCGAAAAACTCAAGATCTGAACAATTGACTGATCAGCAGAACTCTGTCCCACCATCGGATCAGTTGTTTGATGAACAGACACGTCCTGGGAGAAGCCGATACTTTCTGCGATCCAATCCCAAGGACTAATAAAAAGCTTTTTGCTTTCCCCCTTTGACATCCGCGTTACTCCATTGACACCATTCAGTCTGAACACACTCGTATGATTTTGGTTTTTGTAAATATTGTGAGTTTGTTTCCACATATGTGTTTTGCTTCCACAGCTAGGAGATTTTGTATGTATTTGCAAATAGAATACCTTACATCCGGGTGAACCGTAGGGCCGCGCGTGTACTTCCTTCTGGTTAGTAGGTCTTGACACTAGGTCGAAGGCCGTCGGTTCCTGGGAACTCCTGGGGATTGACTACTGCTACACAGAACGAAGTGCGTCAAGAGACGTTGCGGACGGTTTTAGAGGATGCCCTTCTCTAAGCTGATGGATTTGGAAAAAGCTCAGACCCAAAGATTCAAGTTGCAGCAAATTACTCGTACCAAATGCTTCATGTTTCAAGTGTTCCTTCTGTTCTTAACTGTTTCTTCGCTATTGGTGGGTGGGGTGTATTACCTGATATTGACGTTCTTGCCTTCTGCCTCACCTACCCCTTCTCCTGAACCTAAAACTACATCCACTGTTTCTCCTCATTCCTTCCACATCCTACCCCAACACGAACAGGTCAGACGTGCAGAATTTATGAACAATTCCTTTATCCAGCTCCTTCATCAACATCAGTTGGTGGTTAACACTACCAATTGTTGGGTGTGTGTGTTGATGCCACATACCACCGATAAGGGAATTCCGTACTTGGTCCTTCCTTATAGTTCCCAGGGTTCAGCTCGAGCATTCCAAACAATGTTTCGAAGTGCACTAGATTCCTACCCCAATCGAGAGCCACGTCCTCCGCACTTTGGTCCCGGTCCGTACCACAAGCCTTTGGCTATAGCGATCGCTGATATAGATAGGGATATCTATGAGCCGTCGCTCATCCCAGAGGAAGAGGTGGGAGCCTATAGGGATCTGAGTGAGGCTGAGTATAGTGCGCTCGTGGGTGAAAGACAGCTTAAAAGCTCGTCTCCAATATGGATCGTACCCCACCTTGGAAATTTCTGTCTAAAAGGTCGTGGCCGAAGCCCGAGAGCACATCTTGGAGAGAGTGCTTGCTCCGAGACGTATGTCTTGCCGATGCTCTCTTCCCCTGTGTTTCTGACTGCCAAGGGTACGTACTTTGTTTGTCATGATCGTGCGAATACGTGGTTGCCCTCTGACTTTGCGGGCACATGTTACATTGCAAATTTGTTGCCACCGACTTTTATTGTCGCCTTCGATTACCACAAGACTCGAATTGTGAGGGGCGTGATTAGCGAAGAGGACACTGCCGGTCAAGAGGCAGGAGACTTTTTCAAGGGTCTCTTTCCGTTTTGGGGACCTATGGTCAATAGTAGGAACCTGAGACAGTTGACCCGAGTGGTGGAATCGACAGCTAATATCACTGCCAGTGCCCTTGGTAACATTACAGCAGAACTTCAGGCGGATAGGCTTATGACGTTACAAAACCGTATGGTTTTAGACGTTGTCTTAGCAGATCGAGGTGGAGTATATAAGGTGATCCATTCGAGCTGCTGTATTTTCATTCCAGATAACGCTCCGACTGTCTATCAAGCCATTTCGAAGTTGCATTAGATCTCTGAGTCCATACACGTGGACGTAGGGGATTGGACGCTACTTGGGTGGTTTTGGGGCCTAATGTCGACTTGGGGTTGGAAAATTCTAATGATCATCGGGGCCGTTGTAGCATTCCTGTTCACGTGTTGCCTTTGTGTGCAGTGTGGTCCTGCCTTATGTGGCCTCTGCGCTACGACGTGTATAAGACAGCCGCCTGTTACCAAAGGAACTCTGATGGATGGAATTATGTTACAGCAGCATCTGGATGGTCTGATGAATATCGAGTATGATTCCGACTAGTGCTTGCCTACATGAGGGCAAAAGGAGCGTCTGAGGTTCCGTGACGATCGTAAGTGGTGTTTTCGACTCGTACGAATATGGTCGAGTCTGGTATCTATTAACTGCAAAAGACGAGTTTAGTGGGTGTACGCGTTTTCGCTGTGCTAGCCTAAACCGTTCGTTTGTTTCGTGGGTTTCTACATCCGAGCCCACGGGTTCCATCTTAGATGCGGCATCCATTTTGTCTCTTGCCCTCAAGTAGCCAGCGAACGGACGCTGTCCGCTTCGCGACCCTGGGATTCCCAAGACTTTTGCGGAAGACACGTTTCCTTTGAAAGTGTCTTTAAGATGAGGGGGATGACACTGTAAGGCAGATGGCCCCGCTCGAGGCTCATCTTGCCGTGCCGGTCTATTGTCTTAGTTGTGCATCTCATTAGGCACGTCCCTTTGATGCCTGCAGCTCGTGTTTCCTGATACCACCCCTTTTACACCCTTTCCGATCTCCCCACTGTTTCTGTCTTCCTCTACACCTGTTTCTGTCCCTTCCTCGATCTGTTTACTGCTGATTGGAATGTACTAATGGTGGGAAGATGGGTTTTTACAGTTGGGAACCACCAAACGTTTCCGTACTTATGTTCCGGGCCTTGAATACATGAAAACAACCCCTTATGGTCTTTATGATGGGAACCGAGTTGTAAACCTTTGTGTACCATGTTAACCTATGAGGAAAAACTGTATAAAAGGAGCGACCCACAATAGCAATTCGAAGCAGTCTCCTCGAACCTACACGTGTTGTACTTCTTGTGACTTCTGTGTTCCCTGCAGTAATAAACCTCGAATCTTTGACACCGAAGGAAGTGTCCCGTGTCTCTGTCATTTGTACGCCGGAACAGGTTACCCACGAAGGTTTTAGGTGTTATCCCTGGCACCGCTGGGTCTTAGAAAAACCCAGTCCTTCAACAGGACCCACGTCTGGGCATACCCGTCCCACTCGGGGTGACAAATGCAAAAAGAACAATTGATGGACAGAATGCAGAACAATTTCATACATTCACCTCAGTACAGAGATCTGGGCCTAAATCCATTGGGGCAGATTTATGTTAACTGGCGCATCCCCAGGGATGCGCCAGTTTATGTGCGCCACAGCTCCGACACCCATGGTGCGTCGCATTTACAATGCGGCGCACCATGGGGCAAAACGGCACAGATGCGTGACGCATCTGTGCCGGAAAGGTGGCGCATTGCTGGAGTTGCGTCGCAAGCGCGACGCAGCTCCAGCAAGGCTCGGGGGTGCCCCATCTTCATAATGCTGCGTCAAGACCTACGCCTGCTTCAAACAGGCGCAGGGTTTTGATGCAGCATTGGCCTGAAAGTGACTGAGTGAAATCGCATTGATTTCACTCAGCCACTTTCAGGAGGCGTTCCTGCGCAGGAACGCCCCCCCTGCACAGGAACGCCTCCTTATGGCGCAGGGCTTTACAACGTGACGCATCTCCTAGATGCATCACGTTGTTACTAGGGCGCATTGTTTGCGCCGCCGTTGCGTCAAATAAAGTGACGCAATTGCGGCGCAAAGAGGCGCAAGGGCCTCATAAATCTGCCCCATTGTTTTTTTGCTGACCTAAGTGGGATGGGTATGCCCAGACGTGGGTCCCTTGCTCACTGTGCCACTGGATTCAAGCTAGCCTGGCCGAAGAAGGGTGACATACCGTGAAACTGGTCACAGGATGCTTGTTTCTGGTCCAGGGAGGACCTGGCTTGGCAGTTCGGTCTGAACTGTTCTCATAAGGCAGAGGTCAAGACTGACTTGCATATGGCTGAGTCTAAACTGGGGTGGCATGGTGAGCAAAAGAACGATGTATTTAACCCAGATCTCTTGACTGGGGGTGAATGTATGATTCATTCAGCATTCCGTCCATCATTTGTTGCGTAGCACTTTTCAGCCTAAGTGGGATGGGTATGCCCAGACGTGGGTCCCTTGCTCACTGTGCCACTGGATTCAAGCTAGCCTGGCTGAAGAAGGGTGACATACCCTGAAACCGTTCCCAGGTTGCTTCTTTCCAGTCCAGGGAGGACCTGGCTTGGCAGTTCGGTCTGGAATGTTCCCATGACGCACAGGGTCAAGACTGATTTGCATATGGCTGGGTCTAAACTGGAGTGGCATGGTGAACAAAAGAACGATGGATTTAACCCAGATCTCTTGACTGGGGGTGAATGTATGATTTATTCAGCATTCCGTCCATCCTTTGTTGGTGTTACTCATGGCATAAGCCTCCTTAAGGTTCTGCCATCTTTTTTCATCCCAGGCTTTTGTGGCCTTTTACTGGGTACTCCTATATATTTGCCTAGCTGCTTGCACTTCAGCAGGATCAGCTGTTTTATTAGCTTGCCCTAGAGATTAACGTACCACTCTACATTCCTTATCAAACTGTTGTATATTTATCTTTCTTCCATTTCCATGATCTACTATAGTTCTTACCTGTGTCACTCATTCCAGAATGTACATGGCTCTGTCTCCTTCTAGTGTTCTAGTTGGTGACAGTTTGTGCCTGGCCAGCTTGTGTTGAGGTTGCTTCTCTCTGCTTCTCTGCAATAAACCCTTATTGCTACATCTGTGGTCTCCACCTTATTTACTACAATTTTGGCGACGAGGATGGGATACGAACCCACACATTCCGTGGCACACCATCTGCAGGTCCCTAAACAAGTGTGTCGTTGCGGACACCTTCCCTTTACCCAATATTACGGAGATGGTTTCCACCCTTCAGGGGGCGAGATATTTTTCCAAACTCGATCTGAAGAGTGCCTACCATCAGGTTAAGCTCCATGAGTCATCGAAGCATCTTACCGCCTTCATCACTCCAGAGGGGATCTTTCAATTTACCCGTCTTCCCTTTGGGTTGATTTTGGCGGCGAGTGTCTTCCAGAGGTTGGTCAGCGAAATCTTTAAGGGACTCAAAAATGTGGTATTCTTTCAAGATGACATCTTGGTCTTTGGAGAGTCTGTGGCTGATCACAACCTTGTTCTCAGGAATGTTCTACATAGAATATGGGACACTGGCCTTACATTACGTAGGGAGAAGTGTTCCTTTCTCGTAGAGAACATCGAGTACTTGGGACATGAAATTTCAGTCAATGGAGTCAGACCCAAGAGGAATCTTCTTGATGCAATACGCTTAGCCCCTTGCCCGTCTGACAAGGACCAGTTGCGGTCATTCATGGGCTTGATCGAATACTACTCCAAGTTTGTGGAGAGATTCTCAGAGAAGACTTTGCCTCTGAGGACCTTGTTGAAGAAGGGTTGTAAGTTCTCATGGGGTTCTGAAATGGAAGCTTGCTTCAATGAGATTAAGGAGGCTATCTGTAATGCCAAGGTCCTGGCACCCTTTGATACTGCCAAGTCCTCCACTTTGTTGGTAGATGCCAGTGCCTGTGGTCTTGGTGCGGTCTTGCTCCAGTCCCACAAGGACGGCGACAGGCCGGTTGCTTTTGCCTCACGCACTCTTTCAAAATGCGAACAGAACTATTCTGTTATTGAGAAAGAGGCTTTGGCTGCTGCGTGGGGTGCTCATCATTTTCGACCCTACCTATGGGGCACCCGCTTCAACCTTAAGACTGACCATAAACCCCTCATCCGCATCCTTTCTCCTGGGGGAGGGGCATTTGGTTCTCCAAGGTTGGCAAGGTTGGCCTCGAAACTCCAGGAATACCATTTTGACATTTCCCACATTTCTGGGTGGAGGAACTTCCAGGCTGACTGTCTGTCTAGGTTAGCCGTTCCGTCTGGCGCAGATGTTGGTTTCAGTCTGGAGGGTTATGATGAGAATGTTGCTTGGATTGATGATGTTCTTCTACTATCTGAAAGCTCCTTTTCTCGTTCTGAGTGGGTGGATGCCATGTCCAGGGATAGTGCGTTACAGGAAGTTATCCAGCTCATCAAGTTGGGTTCCCGCAGGGAGAGCTGTCTCCATGTCTCTGTCCGTCCTTTTCTTAAAGTCATTGATGATTTGTCTGTTTGCAATGACAACGTCATAATGCGTGGTGACAAATTCGTGCCTCCCGCTGACTTGAGACCAAAGCTCATTTCTTTAGCACACGAGGGTCACCTTGGCCAAACCCTGACGAAACAGCGTCTCAAGTTGAACTTCTGGTGGCCCGGTATGGACTCCATGGTTTCCTCATGGGTTGAGGATTGTCATACCTGCAAGGTGGGTGAGAAGAGGCTTAAGGTTTCTGTGGGGTCTGAGATGGGCGCACTGCATTTTCCCGAAATTCCGTGGCACACCATCTGTTTGGATTTCATAGGTCCCATGGCCGAACTGCCTCTTCCTCAGAGATTTGCTGTTGTCATTGTCGACTGCCATTCCAAGTGGTTGTCTGTGGAGTTTCTTAAGGACATTACTACGGCTACTACCATTAAACATCTTAAGTCTTTGTTTTTTAGAGAGGGTTTCCCTAGTGTTCTTATAACTGACAATGGTACACAGTTAGTTTCGCATGATATGCAAACCTTTTTGTCTGATTGTGGCATTTCCCACCATAGGACCTCCCTCTACAACCCCCAGGGGAATGGCCTTTGTGAGCGCCTTAATAGATTGGTGAAAGGTACAGTTCAAATGGCTCTCTCCAGTGGTTCTTCTGTCTCTTCCCTTGTTAGTGAAATGGTTTATGCGTACTGTACCACCCTTCATGGTTCCCACACCACTTCTCCTTTTGAGATGATGAGGGGTAGGGTTCCCAGCACCAAACTCATTCCCTCTTGGCTCAAGGACCTGGTCTGTCAGTCCCTTTTGGGTGATGCCTCCAGGGTGGCTCCCAAGTCTTCTGGTAAGGGCCCTGTGGCTTCACCTGGCAAGTGTCCTTCAAGTAGGAATTTTGTAGGTCTGCCTTCTAAGGTTCCTTCTCGCAAACCTCTTGTAGGCTGTAAGTCCTCTGGTCAGATTGTTGCTGGCAAACTTGCTAAAGGTGACCTTGTCAAGGTAAAATCTGGTCGTGTTTCAGGTGGTTTGTCCAAGTTCCGTGGTCCATTCCTCGTCAAGATGGTCTATCCTCACTATGTTGTCCTCTCTAATGGGGAAAAATGGAATTTAAGGAGAATTGCTCTCTATCAGAAAGCTGGTGTTGGTCCCGTGGTTGGTCCTGGTCCTGCTCTTTCCCCTGCTGCTGTCCAAGACTTTCCCTCTTCGGGTTTCATGTTTGTTCCTTCTCAGGATTCTTCTCATGTGGTTCCTGCTCCTGTGAATGTCGTGGCTAGGGGTGATGGTGGGGGGGATGCCCCTGATCCCGTTGTGTCTGTTCCCAATCCTATTGCCATCCCTGATTCCAGTCCAAGTTCCTCTTTGCCTGCAACTAGACCTCAAAGGTGCCACCGACCTCCTGCCTATTTGAATGACTTCTGTTGCGATTAGGCTTTTCAGAGGGGTGACGTGTGTCCCTTTCAATGCTTATTGATTCCATGACGTTTTCAACTTTTATCCTTACTTCAGGAGTTCTCTTTTAGTCTTGTGTTAAGTTTCCTTTCCATGACATGCTTACCTTTTTGCATTAAGTTTCCTTTCACCTCTTTTGTTTTATCTACGAGAGGAGATGTGTTGTATATTTATCTTTCTTCCATTTCCATGATCTACTATAGTTCTTACCTGTGTCACTCATTCCAGAATGTACATGGCTCTGTCTCCTTCTAGTGTTCTAGTTGGTGACAGTTTGTGCCTGGCCAGCTTGTGTTGAGGTTGCTTCTCTGTGCTTCTCTGCAATAAACCCTTATTGCTACATCTGTGGTCTCCACCTTATTTACTACACAAACCAATGGCAGACTTTCAAGTTTGTAATGCTCTGGGACCTTCACTGCTTGATAAAATACGTACGCAAAAGGGCAAAAAATGTGTTGAGAGTATAAATAGTAAGCTCTGGAACCTCAATTTTAGCTGTGCTAGCCTCTAACTCAGCTTTGGCCTGGTCGATGTCCTTATTGATGTTAGCTATGACTTCGGGCTTCTCTTGTATCTTCACCCATTTTAAGTGTCTCATGTCATTGGTGGGGACAACATCAAGAGAGAGCAATTCACTAGCTATCTGTGTAGGTGCCCTCTGTCGTAATAACCCCTGGGTCGCACATAAGAGATTATGATGGCTCTCTAGCTGGTCCCTCACAATCATGTCTCCAAAAGTGTGCCATAGTTTCAAGCTAATTAGTAGGTAATCTATGTGACCAGCACTAAATCCATTTTTAAATGTATTTGCCCCAAGTCTTTGTGATGGGGATCTTTTGTTTGTGGCCCGTAAGCCTTTCTCCAAACAAATGGAATTAATTTGGATACCACGTCTGTCCATTTGTTTATGGGTGCATGATCCAGCTTTCGGATGCCCCACTGGGCATCTTGCTCTTCTTTGAGATAGCACTCCTCATTGGCAAGGGGCTTGAACAACGAGTTAAAGTTGCCCACAATTAAAACATTGGAATCCCCCAAATATAGGTCAAGAAGATCGTCGAGAGCCGCTAAAACTTCGGACTTCCTCCCCCTGAATCCATTCATGTAAATATTATAAATGTCTACGTTCCCTTGGGTAGCCATATTCAGTCTTAGGGCCAGAATGTCATTACTCTGGGTCAAGAGTAACTGAATATTATAGCCTAATTCTTGTCATACCCAAATTGTTAGTCCCTCTGATGGGTGGCCTGTTGCTTCTCTAATAGCTGGAATATGGTAATTTAGATAGCCTATACAATGGAGGGGGCCACTAACGAGGTTTCCTGGAAGAGGCCGATGTCATAGCACTCAATAAAGGCATACTATTCGGGAGATGTAATCTTCGAACTCATCCCTGCGATATTCCATTAGAGCAAAGTTTCCCTTGGAGTGGTATGACAAGATGACAGTGACCCATTTAATCTATAAAGAGATGTACATCTAGCCTCCCTCTAGCCCTCTATCAAAGATGGGGAGGTAGTTGTGGTTCTTGGAGACTGGACAGGGCCTATACTTAAAAGCTTGGTACTAGAAGGGCTGTCCTTACTCTTTTTGGGGTCTCTGTGGCATCCTTGGTGCATATGAGGCCCACTCTTGAGTCAGTCGTTAGTCTCCAGTGAAGAGTTTCCCACCTGACAGGTGTCTACACTGGCTACTCGGTAGGGATAATCTAAGCTGAATGGATGACGATTCCAGAGAACTGGTTTGAAACTCCAGAGCAAAAAGATTTTCGGCAAGATCTGCCCTTTTTAGGGTGAGCTCGATACAATCTGATTAGTGGGCTGGAAAGGTAAGCCTACGAGCCTTGATGATGTCATCCCTTATCACTGAGCGGCATCCACTGACGGACCGTATCCAATAAATGGCTTTGTTAGTCAGGGAGTCCACATTTTCTGTACCTTTGATGATGTCATACTTAGGCACATTCACCATTTAATTTCTATGGGTATGGGATACGTTGGGGATGTTCTATTTACCCAGCCCAGTTTGTGTACTACATTGAAGCTGTTGAATCTGAGATGAAAAAGTATGTCTGCAATGCGTTATCTGGTCCCTCAATGTTGCTGCGCTGCGGTGATTATTTGGATTACTTGAGTTAGAATGGGGTAAGTGTTCCTCCGTGGATGGTAATGGCACTGGCTTTTGGGTTGTGGCAGCAATGAGAGGTGAGGAACGACCATTGAGAATAGTGACCTTGGCAAGGAGGCAGTTTCTCTCCCGGTGTGGATGACCTGGCAAGGCTGGGGAGGATGTCCTAACATGGGGTTGGCACTCTCTGTATGGAAGGAATCCCTTTGTGATAGAAGCTTAACCATGGAGGGTAGATCCTCAATCATAGTTTTCATGGTCCCTATTTCAAGCCAAAGCATTTTAACTAGTTGGATTGTCTCCTGAAACGCTATATTAAACCTTGCGACTGCCCATGTGCTGCTGATTAGAGGTGACTGGGGTGGCTGGGACCTCTCTTCTGTATCAGTATTAGTCAATTCCGACAAGGGCGAAAATGTTTTTCTACAGGTGATTGCGGGATCTAGTTGTTGAAGGTTGGTGCCGGGGGAACTGGTAGGGGAGTGGCCTGCCCTCATTGTGTCTTGCTTTCCCTCAACATTTGGGATAGTGGGTCCTTTTTGCGGGGTTTGAGAAACATAGCAGGGATAGCGGGAAAGCAGTTTGGGCTTCGGTTAGTGGGTTGAATGGATCTAGGGGGAACTTATCAATGTCAGATTGTACGTTTGGCCTCTGATATATCCTCATACTCACTAATGAGGGTATCAATATGGTCTAGGACACAGTTACTACCTGCGTGATTGTGTAACTTCCTGGCCTTTTTTCCCTTTGGTAACCCGACAGTAGCACCGCCTCCACCCCCGCTTCCCTCCATGGACTTTCTTTTCCCCATACTTCTGGGATGTAAAGAAAATAAACCAAACCAACTTATCCGCGAGTTCTCTCAGGTCGAACCTACAACGAAAATTGAAATCAAAATATCATTCGACATATGAGCACTCAATAGGTGGAAACAGTGCGAGATGCTTCAAAATTAAGCACGTGATTTAGGGACGTAATTAAGGAGAAGCAAACATAATCAGTACCTCAGTGGCCAATGAATGTCCATGAATGACATTCAAAGTCAAGGTGCCAGATGAAAGAGAGGTGGCCCTGCCCTGCTTCTTCCTGTCAATGATGGGGAAGGACGGGCCCGCCCTTGGCCTGGGCTTTGCATGGGTGCGGCCCGCACGCGTCCTGCGCCTCAGGAGGGAAAGGCAGCGCTTTATGGGCGATGTAGATTCAAGCACCTCCCCCTCACTAGCAGCACCTGTGTGTGGAGCGTTGCAACCTGGGGCTGGTAGTCCCCTACCAGAATGATGATGACAGAACAAATGCTGGCAAGTGAAATCCTTGGGACTCCGGTCCCACCAGGGATTGTTGCAGTGGGACAGTGGCCCATACACCAGGCAACAGGAGAAACGGCACAAAAGAGCAGAGCAGGCTCCCGCGGTGGGAGAGGCAATGCTTTATGCGCAATGTAGATTCAAGCACCTCCCCCTCACCAGCGGCACCTGTCTGTGGAGCGTTGCACCCTGGGGCTGGTAGTCCCCTACTAGGGTGATGACGACAGAACAAATGCTGGCAAGTGAAATCCCTGGGACTCCGGTCCCACCAGGGATTGTTATGTTATGTTATGTTAAAGTTTCTCATAAAGCGCACATTCACTGATTGGTTTCTTGGCGCTAAACTTGAAGTAATGCTGGGGCCCGTGTGTTTTAGATGTCTACAAAGTCTAGTTATAGACTTGGATAAATAGCCAAGTCTTAAGAAGCCTGCGGAATGTAGGAAACTCTCTGCAGGTTCTTAGGTCTAACAGTAGAGTATTCCAAAAGCTGGGTGCCAGTACGGCAAATCTGCAGCCACCTAGTCGTTTCCGTTTGTAGAGAGGCATGGTTAGGAGATTCTTGTGGGCAGAGTTTGGTTAAAAATATTGGACTCGCGCCATGCAGAGTTTTGAAAATAAGGCAGACAACTTTAAATGCACATCTTTGTTGGATGGGGAGCCAGTTTAGCTCCTTCCTGGTGGGAGAGATGTGTTCCCACCTAGGTTGTTGGGATATCAATCTGGCTACCTGGTTCTGTACCATCTGCAATCTCTTGGTAAGATAGAGCGGTATGCCAAAGTATAGAGAGTTGGCATAGTCCAGATGTGACATCACCATAGCTAGACCACCTGGATTAAGGCTTCCCGAGTAAGTAGTCTTCTGAGCTTCCTTATCTTCCTCAACTGAATGAAGCAGGTAGATACTACTGCTCCTATCTGAGATTGCATTGTGAGATCACTATTGATGATTACTCCAAACCTTTAGCTGAGGAAGAAGGGTTAGGAGGGGAACTTAGTTCATTTGTGGCAGTGGGGCAGTGGCACCAGGCACTTACAACAGGAGAAACAGCACAAAAGAGTGAAGCTGGATCCTCCATTATTCAAGCTCACATACATCTTAACACAAGGCATACATTTTACTCCAACACATGGTTGACACACAAGCACAGGGTCGGGCATACACATAAAAATGGACATTACACATCAGACATGGTGCCTCACCCCCAAACATCCAAATAAAAATGCCTGGTCACACTGTGTATTTCCCCACAAACATGATATGCAACTTTCACAGCTCTATGCGGTATACTCATGATGGGAGAGAAGACCAGTGTCAGTAATGAGAGTAAATTGGTGTGATCCTCAAGGTCTTGATCAGGACCTCTTTGCGTCACAGAGACGCCTAGACCTCTGCACATATGCTTAGATTAGTGTGACAAGAAGAATCCTACCACTTATTGGGAAGAGAGGTGAAGAAAGAAAGGGGGACACTCAGTGTTGTGTAAAATACCCCTCACACACCAACAGGCCCCTTGGTGTCATGCTTCATCATCGGGGTCTTCGCACCCTGCTAAGGGGATGCGGCACGCTACGACCTACGACTACGCGGGAGCGTTGACAGTTCAGTCTATGTGTGGTGTGTGTTGAGTGCAAGTGAAAGGAATAGGATGTGAGTGGGAAGTGTAGTGAGAAAAATTAAAAAGGACCTGGCCAGTGGGTAAAAAGAAAAAACTTTATTCTGTACCTCTGGCTGGTACTATTAAAAAAAGTGCTAGATGGCGAGGTTTTGTGTCTTAGTAAGGGACAGAACCTCTGGTGTGCGTCGACATGTTTCGGTACAAAAAGTACCTTCTTCAGGACGGGGCACAACTCCCAACCCTACTCACGTTTCTCTACAGAACAAGATTATTGTTCTAACTTTCCTAAAAAAGTGATTATATTTACTGAAGACAAATACAATGTGCCTACAGCGGTTTTACTTGAACATGTAGTTACATGTCCTGAAAAAAGAAAAAAGAGCGTTAGGTTTGGTTACCATATAGGCTGGCTCATACAGGTGCAGTCACCTGGAGCCCCAAAACGGTTGTTTTAACCTGTAAAGGAAAAAGGGACACACAGAACACATAACACACAAACTCACACACACTTATGACAGACTTAGGGTTCAGTGTTTTCAAACATACTTATTGTATAAGCTGGTTAAAGCCTCATGGGCAATTTCAGAACATCAGGGTGGGTAGGTAGGTGGATCCACAATCTATAGGAATAGAAGGGTGGAATCAATGTTGTTATCTCTACTCACTTTTTGGACTCTGTAATGTGCCCACGGAGTTTAGACTCCGTTTCAGTGAATACTCACGAAATCCGCCTTAGTCGGCCTCTTTCCTCCACCCTGTGTTGCTCCGTCGTAAATGATGTATGGCTGAGCTTGATGGTATTTATAGGCGGATGCAGCGCGTTCTCATTGGTTAATTAGTGGAAAGGCTCATGACCACACCAGGGTGATATCCCTGTTGACGCCCCTTCCATGCATGTGATTTGTCACATGTACCATGCATATCATTATCATTCGTTAATTACCGGGTTTTAACCTGTCCAAATATGGACTTTCCGCTTGTTAGCCATTCACACTCCGTTATTTTTGCTCGCGTTGGAGGGAGCCCGTGTGATGCAGCCTCCGTTCTATTCCTCGCGCATGTGCGTTGTCGGGTCTTCGAAAAGTACCTTTGCGCATGCGCGCAGGCGAGACTTCGGCGTTCCAATGCGCATGCGCATTGGTCTAGTGTGGTGTTGCGCATGCGTGTTTGCTATTTCGCCCGGTTAAATCATTCTTATTATTGTGGGTAGTGCACTTTGAAAAAGTAACCAGATGGAGTTTGATCATGTGGATCTGCTCTTGTTGATTTCATCACGGAGGTCGTACCATGCAGTTTCTAGTGATAATTTGGTATAGTTGACCATGCCTTCTTATGTCATTCTTACAGGTGGTGGTACCCAATGTTGGGGATAGCACCGCTATTTTGCCCGTTTATTCACTCACTGTTATTCTCCATATTGCGTTGTGGAAGGGACCAAATGGGTCACTGGAGTTTTTGGTTCATCTCCTTTTGACATAGCCACGGAGGTACCGTTTGTAGTGATATTATGGTGTGATTTGATCATACCATCATGATTCATTTATTCAAATGTTGGTACCAAATGCCGGGCTAGTTCCTATGCCAACTAATTGTTATCCCTTATTTATATCTGGGGGTCTTTTAGGAGACTTGGCTCCATGGTATGTCATCATTAAGTCCGGTGACATGGGTTGCCAGGCGGAACACCCAACATTGTTCCTTTTGGAACAGACCTGTCTCGGAGGGTAGTCGTTCTATTACGGTCCAGCGGAGGTCGTTGACGCAGTGCTGGTGTGACAGAAAATGTGTTGCCATCTTAGTTGTTGTCTTCTTACAGCGTATATTACTTTTGTGTTCCCCTATCCTTATCTTGACGGGGCGGGTGGTCATGCCTACATATTCTAGTCCGCATGGGCAGGTGACTAGGTAAATCACATTCTTTGTGTTGCAGTTAGTAAAGTGGCGTTGCTCCCATGTTGTGCCATTTCTGAAGTTTAGGTTTTTACTTTTTTGAGTTTGGTGGCAACAACTGCAATCCCCGCAAGGGAAGTGACCTTGTACAGCAGTTACATTGGGTCTTTCCATCTGGTTTGTCCGTGGTCTGGTGTGGACCACAATGTCCTTTATGTTTCTGCCCCTTCGGTGCGCATGCATCGGTTTCTCAAATGATAGACCTCCACAGTTCAATATGCCCCAGTGTTTATCAATGACTTTTGACACCTGATTTGATATGGTGGAATAGGTTGTTACACAGATCGGCCTCTTGTTCGCTTCTTTTTCATGAGGATTATCTTCTATGAGTGCCTCCCTATGATTGTTTTTAGCGCGCTTCATCGCTTTGTCGATTGTTCTTGTGGGGTATTTTCTTTGTACAAGTTTGGTTTTGAGATCTTTCGCTTGTCGGTTGAATTCACTCAACTCTGTACAGTTTCTCCGGAGTCTCAGGAATTGCCCATAGGGTAGATTCTCCCTTAGGTGTCTTGGGTGGAAACTGTCGTAACGTAACAGACAGTTTCTGGAGGTCGGTTTGAAATGTGTGGTGCTTTTTAACCTTCCATCCTCACTGTAGACATTCAAGTCGAGAAAAACCATTGATGTATTTGAGAAGGTGCTTGTGAATTTTAGATAATCATTCTGGGTATTCAACCAGGTTACAAAATTCATTGCACTGTTGACATCGCCGTTCCAGATGATGAAAATGTCATCGATGTATCGTTTCCAGGTGACAATCTGGGGGCGGTAGGGGTTACTTTCATGGAGGATCTTGTGTTCCTCTAAGTGATAGACGTAAAGTCCGGCTAGGCTCGGAGCAAAAGTACTACCCATGCTCGTTCCATGGGTTTGTAGGTAAAGTACCTCCTTGTACTGGAAAAAATTGTCTTTGAGGGCCATGGTGATGCACTCTAGGACCAGACTTCTCGGTGTTTGGTATTTCCAAGTGTTGCTGAAGAGTACTTCTTCGATGATCTCTAATGTCTCTTCATGGGGCAGGCTTGTGTATAAGCTTTCCACGTCTAAGCTTATCATTAGTTGCGCGGTTGGATCAAAGGTGGTATTTTCCAGCAGTTGTAATACCGATTTGGTGTCCTTCAGGTACGTATCTGTAGCCTGTACCATCGGTCTTAAAAAGGCATCTGAGAATTTCGATAGGGGTTCCAGGATGGATCCAATGCCGGAGACTATTGGTCTTCCAGGTGGGTTGTCAATGTTCTTGTGTATTTTGGGAATACAATAAAAATACGGTATCCTAGGGGTCGGTTGTTGTAGGAATTCAGCTTCCTTTTTGCTGATCCAGTCGTGGGCAAGTCCTTCCTCCACCATTCCCCCAATCCGTGTTCTTAGTCGTTCTGTTGGATCACTCTCCAATCTTTTGTAGTTCCGTTCGTCGGATAGTAGACGTTGGCATTCTCCGTCATATTTCTCAAGGGATTGCAGTACTATTGCTCCCCCCTTGTCAGCTGGTTTGATGACTAATTCGCTGTTAGCCGTTAATTCCCGGAGTGCTTGTTGTTCTTCTCCACTGGTATTGTGGAAGACATTCCTCCCTAGTGAGTTCAGTTTGTTGACCTCCGTTATCACTGCCTTCTCAAAGGTTAGAATCTCCATGGGGATACCTGAGTCAGGAGGGGTAAAAGTAGACTTTAGTCTCAGACCTGTGTCCGTCTTGTCTTCGGGTAAAGGTTTATCCTTAAAGAAAGCCTGTAGTTTCAGTTTCCTGAAAAAGTCTTGTAATTCTACATTGAGCTTGAAAATGTCAGGTTTCTGAGTGGGTACATACCCCAATCCTTTGTTTAGGACATTTTTCTGCATCGTTGTCAAAACAATGGGTGCGAGGTTCACCACTAGGTCCCCCTCTTGCTGGTTGATGGTTGGTTGGGTAGTGATCCCGTCATGCTCCGGGTCGTTCGGGCGTTGGGTTGTTCCTGATCTTCCCACATCACATTGTTCCCTTTCCGGTTCTTCCCTCGTGCGTTCTGGCGGGCCCCTAAAAAAGGCTGCTGGTTTCCTCCATACGGTTGTTGTTGCCCGTAGTAACCTTCATTATATTCCTGGTTCCACATAGGACCATAATGGAAGGGATTAAATTGCGGTGGGCCCATGAATTGTTGAAAATGGTTCGGTGGTTGATATCCTCGCCATCCCCTTTGTCTGGGGAATTGTTGGCGTCTTTGTCGCCATCCTCCTCTTCTTTGTCTGTTCCCTTTGTTTCCACTGGAATTGGAACCTGATGAGCCAGTGTCAGAGGTTTCACTGTCCGTGTCGCTGTAGTTGTTCTTTGAAACATAGTCCACTTTTGTGTAGGGATACGCACTTTCCGGGGTGAATTTGGCCACATCTTTGGTTAGTTTGTTAGTTTTGCTTTGTTTTAGGTTGAATTCGAACTCGGTCATTTGTTGATTTAATTCATCCAGTCTTATTTTGAGGTCTTCGGGTGAAATATATGTTTTCAGTTGTATTTCAATTTTATTTATTTCGATCTTTAGTTCCTGGGTGATCCTGGCTGCTGTCTTTATTATTAGGACTAACCAATCCCTTGAGCAGTGCCAGGAAATCAGTGACCACTCTTTTTTAAAAATCATGTCATGTTGGAAGATTAGTGGTTCGTTTTTCACAATAAGGCCCGGGGGTGCCATCTTGTTACGCAAGTACTGGGTCATAAATAGGCCATGTAATGCTGCTTTTATTTGGTTACGCCTGAGATTTAGTAGTTCGTTCCAATCGTTAGTTTGTGGGCCTGTATCCTGGTTGCACAAACCCTCAAAAAGGTTGCTGTCTGCTAGAATTTTATCGATCTCATCCTCTGCAAAGGTTAGGCCATGTTCGTCTTCCATTGTGGGTGTACCGCTGACTTCTTTTTTATACCTAAGTGTGTGTACTTCGATGTGTGTGTTTCTGTTATGTCTGAGGGGACAAAAACTCCCGCAGCTGCGCGCTGCTTATAGACTATATTTAACAAAGAGGGGAGGTAGAGTATCAAGTAGGATTCCTACTCCACGGGCACTGTTACATAAACAAGAAGAATCCTACCACTTATTGGGAAGAGAGGTGAAGAAAGAAAGGGGGACACTCAGTGTTGTGTAAAATACCCCTCACACACCAACAGGCCCCTTGGTGTCATGCTTCATCATCGGGGTCTTCGCACCCTGCTAAGGGGATGCGGCACGCTACGACCTACGACTACGCGGGAGCGTTGACAGTTCAGTCTATGTGTGGTGTGTGTTGAGTGCAAGTGAAAGGAATAGGATGTGAGTGGGAAGTGTAGTGAGAAAAATTAAAAAGGACCTGGCCAGTGGGTAAAAAGAAAAAACTTTATCTCTGGTTTTTTCTTTTTACCCACTGGCCAGGTCCTTTTTAATTTTTCTCACTACACTTCCCACTCACATCCTATTCCTTTCACTTGCACTCAACACACACCACACATAGACTGAACTGTCAACGCTCCCGCGTAGTCGTAGGTCGTAGCGTGCCGCATCCCCTTAGCAGGGTGCGAAGACCCCGATGATGAAGCATGACACCAAGGGGCCTGTTGGTGTGTGAGGGGTATTTTACACAACACTGAGTGTCCCCCTTTCTTTCTTCACCTCTCTTCCCAATAAGTGGTAGGATTCTTCTTGTTTATGTAACAGTGCCCGTGGAGTAGGAATCCTACTTGATACTCTACCTCCCCTCTTTGTTAAATATAGTCTATAAGCAGCGCGCAGCTGCGGGAGTTTTTGTCCCCTCAGACATAACAGAAACACACACATCGAAGTACACACACTTAGGTATAAAAAAGAAGTCAGCGGTACACCCACAATGGAAGACGAACATGGCCTAACCTTTGCAGAGGATGAGATCGATAAAATTCTAGCAGACAGCAACCTTTTTGAGGGTTTGTGCAACCAGGATACAGGCCCACAAACTAACGATTGGAACGAACTACTAAATCTCAGGCCTAACCAAATAAAAGCAGCATTACATGGCCTATTTATGACCCAGTACTTGCGTAACAAGATGGCACCCCCGGGCCTTATTGTGAAAAACGAACCACTAATCTTCCAACATGACATGATTTTTAAAAAAGAGTGGTCACTGATTTCCTGGCACTGCTCAAGGGATTGGTTAGTCCTAATAATAAAGACAGCAGCCAGGATCACCCAGGAACTAAAGATCGAAATAAATAAAATTGAAATACAACTGAAAACATATATTTCACCCGAAGACCTCAAAATAAGACTGGATGAATTAAATCAACAAATGACCGAGTTCGAATTCAACCTAAAACAAAGCAAAACTAACAAACTAACCAAAGATGTGGCCAAATTCACCCCGGAAAGTGCGTATCCCTACACAAAAGTGGACTATGTTTCAAAGAACAACTACAGCGACACGGACAGTGAAACCTCTGACACTGGCTCATCAGGTTCCAATTCCAGTGGAAACAAAGGGAACAGACAAAGAAGAGGAGGATGGCGACAAAGACGCCAACAATTCCCCAGACAAAGGGGATGGCGAGGATATCAACCACCGAACCATTTTCAACAATTCATGGGCCCACCGCAATTTAATCCCTTCCATTATGGTCCTATGTGGAACCAGGAATATAATGAAGGTTACTACGGGCAACAACAACCGTATGGAGGAAACCAGCAGCCTTTTTTAGGGGCCCGCCAGAACGCACGAGGGAAGAACCGGAAAGGGAACAATGTGATGTGGGAAGATCAGGAACAACCCAACGCCCGAACGACCCGGAGCATGACGGGATCACTACCCAACCAACCATCAACCAGCAAGAGGGGGACCTAGTGGTGAACCTCGCACCCATTGTTTTGACAACGATGCAGAAAAATGTCCTAAACAAAGGATTGGGGTATGTACCCACTCAGAAACCTGACATTTTCAAGCTCAATGTAGAATTACAAGACTTTTTCAGGAAACTGAAACTACAGGCTTTCTTTAAGGATAAACCTTTACCCGAAGACAAGACGGACACAGGTCTGAGACTAAAGTCTACTTTTACCCCTCCTGACTCAGGTATCCCCATGGAGATTCTAACCTTTGAGAAGGCAGTGATAACGGAGGTCAACAAACTGAACTCACTAGGGAGGAATGTCTTCCACAATACCAGTGGAGAAGAACAACAAGCACTCCGGGAATTAACGGCTAACAGCGAATTAGTCATCAAACCAGCTGACAAGGGGGGAGCAATAGTACTGCAATCCCTTGAGAAATATGACGGAGAATGCCAACGTCTACTATCCGACGAACGGAACTACAAAAGATTGGAGAGTGATCCAACAGAACGACTAAGAACACGGATTGGGGGAATGGTGGAGGAAGGACTTGCCCACGACTGGATCAGCAAAAAGGAAGCTGAATTCCTACAACAACCGACCCCTAGGATACCGTATTTTTATTGTATTCCCAAAATACACAAGAACATTGACAACCCACCTGGAAGACCAATAGTCTCCGGCATTGGATCCATCCTGGAACCCCTATCGAAATTCTCAGATGCCTTTTTAAGACCGATGGTACAGGCTACAGATACGTACCTGAAGGACACCAAATCGGTATTACAACTGCTGGAAAATACCACCTTTGATCCAACCGCGCAACTAATGATAAGCTTAGACGTGGAAAGCTTATACACAAGCCTGCCCCATGAAGAGACATTAGAGATCATCGAAGAAGTACTCTTCAGCAACACTTGGAAATACCAAACACCGAGAAGTCTGGTCCTAGAGTGCATCACCATGGCCCTCAAAGACAATTTTTTCCAGTACAAGGAGGTACTTTACCTACAAACCCATGGAACGAGCATGGGTAGTACTTTTGCTCCGAGCCTAGCCGGACTTTACGTCTATCACTTAGAGGAACACAAGATCCTCCATGAAAGTAACCCCTACCGCCCCCAGATTGTCACCTGGAAACGATACATCGATGACATTTTCATCATCTGGAACGGCGATGTCAACAGTGCAATGAATTTTGTAACCTGGTTGAATACCCAGAATGATTATCTAAAATTCACAAGCACCTTCTCAAATACATCAATGGTTTTTCTCGACTTGAATGTCTACAGTGAGGATGGAAGGTTAAAAAGCACCACACATTTCAAACCGACCTCCAGAAACTGTCTGTTACGTTACGACAGTTTCCACCCAAGACACCTAAGGGAGAATCTACCCTATGGGCAATTCCTGAGACTCCGGAGAAACTGTACAGAGTTGAGTGAATTCAACCGACAAGCGAAAGATCTCAAAACCAAACTTGTACAAAGAAAATACCCCACAAGAACAATCGACAAAGCGATGAAGCGCGCTAAAAACAATCATAGGGAGGCACTCATAGAAGATAATCCTCATGAAAAAGAAGCGAACAAGAGGCCGATCTGTGTAACAACCTATTCCACCATATCAAATCAGGTGTCAAAAGTCATTGATAAACACTGGGGCATATTGAACTGTGGAGGTCTATCATTTGAGAAACCGATGCATGCGCACCGAAGGGGCAGAAACATAAAGGACATTGTGGTCCACACCAGACCACGGACAAACCAGATGGAAAGACCCAATGTAACTGCTGTACAAGGTCACTTCCCTTGCGGGGATTGCAGTTGTTGCCACCAAACTCAAAAAAGTAAAAACCTAAACTTCAGAAATGGCACAACATGGGAGCAACGCCACTTTACTAACTGCAACACAAAGAATGTGATTTACCTAGTCACCTGCCCATGCGGACTAGAATATGTAGGCATGACCACCCGCCCCGTCAAGATAAGGATAGGGGAACACAAAAGTAATATACGCTGTAAGAAGACAACAACTAAGATGGCAACACATTTTCTGTCACACCAGCACTGCGTCAACGACCTCCGCTGGACCGTAATAGAACGACTACCCTCCGAGACAGGTCTGTTCCAAAAGGAACAACGTTGGGTGTTCCGCCTGGCAACCCATGTCACCGGACTTAATGATGACATACCATGGAGCCAAGTCTCCTAAAAGACCCCCAGATATAAATAAGGGATAACAATTAGTTGGCATAGGAACTAGCCCGGCATTTGGTACCAACATTTGAATAAATGAATCATGATGGTATGATCAAATCACACCATAATATCACTACAAACGGTACCTCCGTGGCTATGTCAAAAGGAGATGAACCAAAAACTCCAGTGACCCATTTGGTCCCTTCCACAACGCAATATGGAGAATAACAGTGAGTGAATAAACGGGCAAAATAGCGGTGCTATCCCCAACATTGGGTACCACCACCTGTAAGAATGACATAAGAAGGCATGGTCAACTATACCAAATTATCACTAGAAACTGCATGGTACGACCTCCGTGATGAAATCAACAAGAGCAGATCCACATGATCAAACTCCATCTGGTTACTTTTTCAAAGTGCACTACCCACAATAATAAGAATGATTTAACCGGGCGAAATAGCAAACACGCATGCGCAACACCACACTAGACCAATGCGCATGCGCATTGGAACGCCGAAGTCTCGCCTGCGCGCATGCGCAAAGGTACTTTTCGAAGACCCGACAACGCACATGCGCGAGGAATAGAACGGAGGCTGCATCACACGGGCTCCCTCCAACGCGAGCAAAAATAACGGAGTGTGAATGGCTAACAAGCGGAAAGTCCATATTTGGACAGGTTAAAACCCGGTAATTAACGAATGATAATGATATGCATGGTACATGTGACAAATCACATGCATGGAAGGGGCGTCAACAGGGATATCACCCTGGTGTGGTCATGAGCCTTTCCACTAATTAACCAATGAGAACGCGCTGCATCCGCCTATAAATACCATCAAGCTCAGCCATACATCATTTACGACGGAGCAACACAGGGTGGAGGAAAGAGGCCGACTAAGGCGGATTTCGTGAGTATTCACTGAAACGGAGTCTAAACTCCGTGGGCACATTACAGAGTCCAAAAAGTGAGTAGAGATAACAACATTGATTCCACCCTTCTATTCCTATAGATTGTGGATCCACCTACCTACCCACCCTGATGTTCTGAAATTGCCCATGAGGCTTTAACCAGCTTATACAATAAGTATGTTTGAAAACACTGAACCCTAAGTCTGTCATAAGTGTGTGTGAGTTTGTGTGTTATGTGTTCTGTGTGTCCCTTTTTCCTTTACAGGTTAAAACAACCGTTTTGGGGCTCCAGGTGACTGCACCTGTATGAGCCAGCCTATATGGTAACCAAACCTAACGCTCTTTTTTCTTTTTTCAGGACATGTAACTACATGTTCAAGTAAAACCGCTGTAGGCACATTGTATTTGTCTTCAGTAAATATAATCACTTTTTTAGGAAAGTTAGAACAATAATCTTGTTCTGTAGAGAAACGTGAGTAGGGTTGGGAGTTGTGCCCCGTCCTGAAGAAGGTACTTTTTGTACCGAAACATGTCGACGCACACCAGAGGTTCTGTCCCTTACTAAGACACAAAACCTCGCCATCTAGCACTTTTTTTAATAGTACCAGCCAGAGGTACAGAATAAAGTTTTTTCTTTTTACCCACTGGCCAGGTCCTTTTTAATTTTTCTCACTACACTTCCCACTCACATCCTATTCCTTTCACTTGCACTCAACACACACCACACATAGACTGAACTGTCAACGCTCCCGCGTAGTCGTAGGTCGTAGCGTGCCGCATCCCCTTAGCAGGGTGCGAAGACCCCGATGATGAAGCATGACACCAAGGGGCCTGTTGGTGTGTGAGGGGTATTTTACACAACACTGAGTGTCCCCCTTTCTTTCTTCACCTCTCTTCCCAATAAGTGGTAGGATTCTTCTTGTTTATGTAACAGTGCCCGTGGAGTAGGAATCCTACTTGATACTCTACCTCCCCTCTTTGTTAAATATAGATTAGTGTGACACCAGGACCAAAAAAAAAGTCAGAATACCAACGATATTCACAGTTGGACAGTTAGGGCTGGGAATGTTTGTATACTATACAGGTAGCATTCCTGTCCCAACAATGATCATCTCCAGCGAAAATGCTGGTGAGCTCACCATGCTCCACCTTATCACACCTAGCTAACACAAACACAGCTATTCATTCATATTACATCCATTCAAGGACAAAACATCATACAAAATCTGTCGATCAACTTTTATTACTCTCATTCAAAATAATAATCTACCTTTGTCAGCAAAACTAATACCATATCAAAAGTCACCACTTACCTTTCTTCAGCTACAGTTTGTTTCACTTCTTTGGATGTCATGTTGTCAAGAGCAACACACTAAAACCCTGCAGTCCAAAGCACACAGTGCAATTTGCTAGCAGACAATAAGGGGAATAACACTCTTTTAGTGAACCCTTAGAATCAGGTGCATCCATCACAAGTAAGTACTAAAGTACCACAAAACAGTACCATGGCTCTGGTTTCATTATAAGCCTAAAAATGTAAATCATTCAGAGTGCTTGGGACGTAAATGTAATGGTGACCTATCACCAATGGACCAGTACTGTGTGCACTAGCATTTACTGTCAATATGGACTTTCCTATCACATCAGAACAATGCAAATCATTTTATCGTGCTTCATACTGGTGAAAGCTCTGAGAAAGTGAACATATATTACAAATTCACATCCTATATTACGCAGCTCACACAAACCCAGGGGCCTCATTTATGAAAAGTGACGCATCGCTGCGTGAAAACAGCGATGCGTCACTTTTCACTGCGCACTCCTTGCGACACCAATGATGCGTCATATTTAATGTATGACGCATCATGTCGCAAGGAGTTACAGATACGTCAGTATTTCTGACGCATCTGTAAGCGCAAAAGTGACGCATTGCTGGAGTGTGTCACAAAAGTGACGCAACTCCAGCAATGCGTCTTTTCACATGGGGAAAGCCCCATGTGAAAGGGCTTGCGTCAGTCTTACGCCTGCTGTGAGGCAGGCGCAAGATTTTGACGCAACAGCATCCTAAAAGTGACGCAGTGAAATCTCATAGATTTCACTGCGTCACTATTACGAGGCTTTTTGCGGGGGAACGCCCCCTCTGCATACATTATACCTGACGCAGGTATAATGTGGCGCAGGGGTTTAAAAAGTGACGCATCTACCTAGATGCGTCACTTTTTAAATATGGCGCAAAAAGGCGCATGTTTTACGCTGCCGATGCGTCACAAAAAGTGACGCACCCGCAGCGCAAAACTGACGCAAGGCCTCATAAATGAGGCCCCAGATATTTAATGGAATATTAATACAACTAACTCCTGTTTCATATTTTTACAGTGAAGCTATTTTTTACTTGTTTTTGGTCTTTGTACAGTATGGAGTTCTTGTAATGCTAAATAAAAGCAAATTAATAAAAGCGCTTTGAATAATCTCTTTGTAAATAGAATACTATGCTTTACCGCATACCATTACTTGTTCCCTTATGTTGTCCTCATTCGTTTCAAAAATAGACTCTCATTTTGGGAATTTGCTTTTAAAAATCAAAAATGTTTGTTGAGCGGCCACCTGAAACAACTCATCAAACATTGGAAGCCTTCTTAGGAGCCAAATTGGCAGCAGCTTCTCTTAAGGCACAGAAACATTTGAAGGGCCAGCTGAGATCTCTAAATATGGGGGGCGGCAATACAGACAGAAAGGCAGAGTAATTTTCTTTGCCACTCAGAGGAATGGAGTGTGGGCGGCCCACCATAGTCCAATCAAAACGGTAGTTTTTTTTTCCAAATTACACCCTACAAAGATGAATGACCCATCTATTTCTTTGAATGGGCCTCTTCAAACCCCTCTGAATTTGACTTCAAATCTCATCCTACCACATATTTGAACAAATAAAACAAGCACCTTTCAATTCTATATGTTTTGGGCTTTATGCCGCACATCAAGTAAACCATTGCTTAGTATAATCCAGAATGTCACAGTGTTTCAGTCAATCCATGCTGTATTAGCTATATTAACTGCTCTCTCCAGGTCCCTATCTACATTTGCAGCCCTAGATGCTTGCCTGGATCCAGGAAAGTTGCCAAAAAAGGGGAGCCAACCTGCTGTTTCCTGTGTGTCCCTTGCCCCCAAGGGGAGATCTCTACGCAAACTGGTGAGTGTACAAACAATCTTAAAATCCTGCCACACCTTCTTTCAAACAGAATTAAGACATTTCTATATACTGATTTTCTATTTTAGATTCCATTGAGTGCTACAAGTGCCCCTGGGACCAGTGGCCCAACAAGAATCAAAACTGCTGCATTCCAAAGATCATTGAGTTTCTGCACTATGATGAACCCACAGGAGCCACACTACAGGCAACTAGCATTTTCTTTTCCATGATCCCTGTTGCCATCTTGGGACTCTTCATTTATTACAGGAAAACTCCCATTGTTAAAGCCAACAACTGTAACCTTAGCTACTTGCTACTCATGTCCCTCACCCTATGCTTCCTTTGCTCATTGGCTTTTATTGGTTCCCCCACACCAGTGAAATGTCTCTTCCGCCAGGCTGCTTTTGGCATCACTTTTGCTTTTTGTGTCTCCTGCATCCTGGCCAAAACTATCATGGTGGTCATTGCCTTTAATGCCACCAAACCCAACAGTGACTTAAAACGATGGGTTGGACCCCATCTTTCATATACTCTCATTGGCATCTGTACACTCATTCAGGTTATTTTATGTACCTCTTGGCTAACTCTCTTCCCACCGTTTCCACAATACAACATGCTGTTGAAGCCTGGATTGTTAATACATGAATGCAATGAAGGTTCTGCTACTGCCTTTTGGTGCATGCTGGGATACCTTGGATTTCTAGCCCTCAATAGTTTCACAGTGGCCTTCCTAGCTAGAAATCTGCCCAACAGCTTCAATGAAGCCAAATTTATCACCTTCAGCATGCTCGCCTTCCTCAGCGTCTGGCTCTCATTTATTCCGGCCTATCTCAGCACTACGGGCAAGTACATGGTGGCCATGGAGATTTTTGCCATTCTATCTTCTACTTCTTCTTTGGTTTCCTGTATATTTTTCCCCAATTGTTACATCATCCTATTTAGATCCAATATGAACACTAAGGAATATTTGATGGGGAGGATGATAGAACAGAAATCCAAAAGGATGTGAAGTCACAATCTGTATATATTACGTTTCCAAGAATTCGGATCTGACTGAATAATAGCAAATAACGTGATATTCACTTTCTGGTTTTCAAGGTTGTAGGGGGAGGGAGGCTCTGAGAGAAGAAAAACAGGCATATCGTAAAAATCTGTATTTTTGGAAGATTTCTGTTGTGTCATCTAGAGGTGCTTTGCAGAGATAGTTTGTTTAATAATTTTAATAATTTTACAAACTTTGCTAAGAGGAAGTCCACTGATTCATACATTTGAATGAAACAATTGAATGAAACAATTAACCAATAAATACTACACTCTGCATTTAATCAACAATCACGCTGATAGAATTGGTACCCTATATGCCTGGTGCTTGTCAGTCATAAGATAGTCCGGGAATGATACTGTAAGGCTTAAGGCCAATCAATTTGCTTATGTATAGTCATCAATAGCCTGAATTTCATTACTGTGAAACTTGTAATGAAATTATGTTTCATCAGTCAATCAAACTCTCACAGATATTTCTGCTTTGGTGCTTAACTCCTGGTAGGTAATTCTTTATACCACACTACCAGAGTCCCTATTACAGATAGGGTGCACTTTTCCTGTCTGCGCCACAGAGCACCTTTAAGCAGGTGTGACCGGTGCCAACAGGAAAATGCTCCCCCTCATGTACAATGTGCTGCTGTCATGCCAGCTGAGAGCTTGACGTGCCCCAGCGCAGCACATTCAAGAAAAATACAGAACAGCTGTTCAAAAGCTGCTCTGTGTTTCTCTGTGCAGGCGGTAACCTGCCTGCACTATAAAGAGGGATTTGAGATCCCCTTGCAGGCGGGTGCAGTGAGTTTATGCACCGACCAGCAAGGAGATGTCTGGGGCGTCCATGTAGCCCTTTTTTATCCCTCCAGAGGGCTGCCATTACGAGGTGCAGTGAAAGTGTGCCACCTTTTTGTGGTGCATTTTCTGTGCATCTCCTAAAGAGAGGTTCGCATCTGCTCCCGCGTACATAATTTGTCGCAGACACAGAAGGAAAAAGATTCCCTCATTTGCATGGGGCCACTTCCCATGCAAATGTAGGAACGCCCTCTTGAGATAGCTCTGGTGCTACATGTGCACCAGCGCAATCTGTATTACAAAAGGGCTGCACAAGTGTTTGCAGCCTCTTCTGTAATACTAAAGGGCTCTGTGGATGCAAAAAACAGGCACAAATGCCCATTGCACCCCTGGGGAACTTCTGTAATATGGCCCCAGGTCTGGCTTTAGTGCTGGTAGAACCTGGTGTAGCAATCTTTGTTAGCGCCCCATATTGACTTCCTTCACCACTGATTCGCTCACTACCACACTCCAAATGTGCCCCTGTCTCACAGGCATTTTGTTTGATTTATAACGCTACTCATACCAGTGTATGACCTCAGACCACTTTCCATCACACACATATACAGAGAAAATTAACCATAAAAATTTAAATCAGTGTGTTTTAAATGGTACATAAGACAATAAGAACTACAAGGTGACGGCATGCAAGACAATAATGTTATGTTATGTTAAGGTTTTATAATGCGCTTTGCAGGAAAAAATGGGGACGCCTACTTAACAAATAGGTTTGCTACATGTAGGGAAAAGACAATTTGGGAAAAAAACAATAGCAAACATACATTTAACACATTAAACTTTTAAGGTGCAGTGATGGATAGCCCACAAATTGGTATATGGAAAAATATATATTTATTTTTATTTTTATTCTATTTCATTCTCTTTTCAGTATTGTTTATTTCTTTTCTATTATGGTTGCAATATTTCAACTAATAAAATACATTTTCTTATTATTATTTACATTTCACTTTTACATTCATAATTTTAAAAACAATCAGTAGAAAAACGGATACATATGATGATTGCTAGCGGTAGAATAGAGACTACGCGCGTTTTGGCACTGCTGCCTTCATCAGGAAACCATCTTCTAGCATAACTATCAAAAAAAGAAGAATATAGTAGTTTTTATAAAGCGCAACAGCTGCCCCAGCTAAGAGGCATCCCGGCGCTGAACAACAAGAGAATAGCATGGACAGACGGCACAGGGGGCCTACAGAGAAGGAAAAAGAAATGATGGCTTTCCTAAAATGAAGATAGTTAGTGAGCCCTCGAATATGGGCCGGCAAAGAATTCCAGAGAATGGCAGCTCTATTTCGAAAAGAAGGCCACCGGCACAAACCCTTCTCGCAAGGGGGATCACTACCAGGCATTGTCCCATGGATCGAAGCGATCACGTGGGTGTATAAGGTAAGAGAAGGTCAGTCAGGATTTGTTGGGATTCCAATTTCAAGATTTTGTAGGCTATACACAGTACCTTAAACTCAATTCGCCTGGCCACAGGCAACCAGTGGAGGCGATGGATGGCACTAGTCATGGAACAGATTCTATGCAGGCCCTTGAGGGATCTTGCGGCTGCGTTCTGGACTCTCTGTAACCTCTTTATTTCAGACTTGTTAGCTCCCAGATACAAAGAGCAGGCATCGTCGGGCTTAGACAAAATCAAGGCCTGAATAATAATCTGCCTTGTCGGGGCAACAACGAAGGCCAGGATAGGTTTAAACCTGCGCAGCAGACCAAACAAGTTGCCGCCATCTTTTTGGTCTGAGTCTGAAAATTGAGTGAAGTGTCCATTCAGACCCGCAGGATCTTCACTACTTAGGGACAGGGGCCGTACCTAGATTCTTTGGCCACCATAGCACGTTCCAGCCTTCATGGTTCCCTCCCACCAACAACACCTCCGACATGTTGGTGTTCAGTTGGAGACAGTTGGTGGTCATCCACTCGGCAGCTGCCGAGGGGTCGCCCTGAAATTTCCTGGCGTCCTGCTCAGGGTCGCTCGAGAGAGCCAACACCAACTAAATAATGATCAGGCCAATCCATCAGAACACGGGGTAGGACCACAAGGGAAGGTATGTTTGTAAAGACAGGATCTAATAAATGGCCAGCCAAATGCGTGGGGCCTGATACCCGTTGTTCAAGCTGGCACGCAGCGAGATCAGCGAAGAAAGTTGACACATCAGGATCAGAGAGATTGTCCAGGTGTAAATTAAGGTCGCCAATAACTAAGAAATTTAGAGGCATTAACCGACAGAGTGCTGACATTCTCGGAGAAAGCATCTCTAAACTCTCTTGACGGACCTGGGGGTCGATAGATCAATAAACCTGACACAGTGTAGTTGGAATTGAGAGTGATTTTAAAAAAGGGACCTTCACAATCGGTGACAGGCTGCTTAACAAAGGTGCAGAGGTACCCGGTTTTAAGGATGACCGCAATGCCCCCACCTCTCATAGGTTTATTACGGGTATAGATCGCATAGCCATACGGAAGAGCAAGTACTTGCTCCGCCACCACGTCCTCCGAGAGTTAGGTCTCCTCCGTAAGGAATAAAACATCAGGGGTCTTATCTTCCAGGAGGTCATGAACATTAGCGAACGCTTAGCTAGTGAGTGGCAGTTAAGATGAAAAGCTGTCTCTGTAGGAGTCACCTGTCATCAATACTGGTAGGCATTATATTTTAGGAGGAATTAATTCAGAGAAGCACAGGCTCATTAAGGTCTTTCACAAACTCTACTTTGACCACTTCTTTCCCTGGAAATGGTCAGAAATGTACTCCAGCCAAGGGCCAGATTAACTTCCCCTCAGAATGAGAGAAGGAACGATCACCCTCAGATTTTGTGGGAGTGTAGGGGATGGGCTTTCACCACAATAGAAATGTTTTCCATCTGGGGAAGAAAAAGAAAAAAAATTGCATTTTCACCGTGGGCTTCATTCATCCACCCATAAAATCTTTAATATATAGCTTTCCACACAGAGGCAACTGCAGGCCCATGGAATATGTCACATAACATTCCCAGTAGTACACCTAGAAACCTACACCTTGAGAAGCTTTTCAGCCATACTGCTGGGAATGTTTATGCATTGATAAACAGAAGTAAAAGTACATGCAGGCAGAGATATATATATCTCTGAATGTACCTATACATTTTTATGTGAACTGAGCCAAAACATTTTGTGCTAATTCTACAGTTGTATTAATTCATGAGTGAGTGAATGAGTGAGAAACAGAGTGAATTATTGGGATTTAGAGAGTGCAGCGCTACTCTACAAAGTGTCCAGGTACTAAAACGTAGTTGGGCATCACAAGAACAAAAACCCCTCAGTAAAATATTGACTATTAAATAGAGGATAAGAACTAAGTGTTTAGTTTCCTGTGAAAAGCTACCTCTGAAGACGGGGGTCTGATGTTTCAAGGTAAGCTAGTTCCATGCTTTACCAACTAAAATAGTAGAAAATATTCTCCCCTTTTCGAGGCACTTTCACCAAAGCTACAGATGCTGACTGCAGAGATATGGGAGGGAAGTAATGTGAAAATATGTCTGAGAGATAACCAGGGCTGGCTCACAAAGCGCTTTCTTCAAGTCTTATCTTTGAATCATCATTCAAGGATAAGACTTGAAGAAAGAGTTCAATAGTGTTTTTTTAGCCCATTTTTTTTTACTTCAGATCCAATTGCAACAGACATTGGATTTAGATGAACATGTTGTTATAGCACAGCAACCATTGCTATTGATTCATCAAGAAACCAGGGTTAGTATATGCTTCAAGACACCAAATGTGATCCTCAATGACATCATGTGTTTGCCACTCATCTCATGCAATAACCTATGATTTCCTGCCTAGGAGGTGAGCAAAAGGCAATGTTGCAGGGATTCTGCTCATGCACAGAACTATGCGCAGGAAACGAGGACCTTGGTGTACTGTGGTGTACCAAAAACCCACCTTGATGCCCAGAACCCAAATACGGCTAGCATCAGTGTCTCATTCGTTCTCCGTGCTACAGCAAAGCTACCAATGATTAGACAACCCAGAACAAGCGACTTAGTGAACTCTCACGAATAGTGGGAATCAAAAACACTCTTTCGGTTTAACACTTATACCAGTCCACGACATGAGTAATAAGAGATACAATATAGTTAAAAATGATTATTTTAACTACGTGCTCTAAGACGCAGTACTGTCGCCAATACTAGTGAAAAGATGCATACAAATAATACAATCAGCATTGTTACAGTTCCATAAAACACAAAAGGAGGATTCATGTTATAATGATAGTGGAACCAGGACTACAGCGCCTTGTACCACCCTCCCCTTGCTAGGAGATAGCTTTTATAATAATAGAAGATCTCTAGGTTTAAAAGGAGAACCCCATACCTCCAAGATCAGATTAAGTGAATCACATCCCAGGACAAGCACAGCTCTCTGTAGATGGAAAGGGTTCTCCAAGTGCCCCCTTCATTCATGCAATGCAATATTAAATGCACCAGAGTTTTAGTTATTTGCTGCTGTGTTCGTGTTATGTCTAAGTGCGTGGGACTAATCAACATGAATTACCAGCATACATTGTTATTTTACCTTGAACACTCTGTGCAGACTGAGGTCGCGGTGTAAGCCTAGACTTGTGAAACACAGACCTTTCTCATGTGAAGTAAAGCAAGCAGTTTTATTTACGAGAACAGAAGCATGAAGTGTCATGTGCAAAAGTGGCAAAATGGTGTCTAAGCATATAGTTCACATATGTTAACATAGCAATGGCTGCAGGCAATATCGTATCTCCACTACACCCTCCCCTGATGGGGCCAACGAACAAAGGGATTCAAAATAGGAACGCAGAGTTTAAGTTCGATTGAGCAAGAAATACATTCATCCATGTCAAATGGGTCCATTTGAAATGGGGAAAACAAAAGTGCAAAGAAAATAAAAAATAAAAAAAAATAAAAAATGGGGGCGTCAGCCAGCCAGAAAAAAACTCCGGAAAAGCACGCGACTGATGATGGAATGCTGCCAAATTAATCCATCAGTGTAAATGCGCAATATGTAGCAACAGCCTCCTAAAGGAAGTCATTGTTATTGTCAGAAAAGACACTCGCCAGCCAATCGAGTAAAGAAAATGAACATACATGTTCTTCAATAACTGGAGCCTCTAGAACCATCAGAGGACAACTTGTGTGTTCTTCAAGATAACTTTGTTCCAGGAAGTCATGTGCGGCCGCACATATATCCCTCTGAGCCAAAACTCCATGGGCAATCGCGCAGGCCATAATCCCAACACCAGAACAGTCCAGCTCAGGAGCCACTAGAGGACTCATCAGCAAATCATAATCCTGGGCAGGAGATACCATATTGGAGGGGCAGAGATCTTGTGCCCATTCAAAAGGGCATTCCAAGCAATGGAAGACTAGTTGCAATCTAGTGAAATATGAGCATCGGAAAGATAATCCATATGCCACGCTCAGAGTGGCCATGGGTAGAGTTGCATAGTAGTCAAGCATACAGCTATGAAGCTGTATCAGCCGGAGTCGGCTGTTTTGTGACACAGACAGTGCAGCCATTCCGGAGCAAGCAAATCAACAGCAGCACACCGGCAGCCAAGGCGAGAATTAGTGGGAAACCGCCGAAGATGCTGGAAAAAATAGAATGAAAAAATGCCGGTATCACACTAAATATAGTTTAGAATGAGGTCACAAGGCCGGAGCCCACAAGTTTAAAAAAATGGGCCAAGCCTGTCGTAGTAGAGGCATTGAAAATAGTGTGAATCAAGGCGCCGAAATGAAGTGGGAGATCGGTATTTAAAAAAAGTGCCTGCCCGGGGCGTGGCCAAGATGGCGGTTTTCGGTCCATCCGGCGCCACGCAACCACTAGCTTTGTACAGCAGGCCGTTGCGGTGTCCATCCACGCTTGGAAATTGCTCTGGCGTGGTCCGGGAGGCCGAGGGGCTCTGATCGAGGTGTTTGTGCCCTGCATCGGCCGCGTTGGCGGTGAACTGCGGTGAGGCCTACCTGGGCGCCAAAGCGGGAGAGACCGGGACCTTCGTTACGACTGCCCCGAAGGGGTGCAAGCTGTGTGAGACCTCTGGCGGTGCGGCAGCAGTGGCACCCTTGATAGCGGGCTGGCGACCTGCGGCCCACGGTCCCGGGCGTTTGAGTCAGACTCCGAGGCGAGGGAGTGGAGCCTGTGTGGCAGGAGCAGACCGGAGGCGCTCGGACCAAGTGGTGCGGAGAGGCGGGAGCGGAGATCTGTGGGACCTGCTCCGGTTGCCTCCCTCAGCGCTGGTGCCGGGACGGAAGATCCTCGGAGACGTGTGTTGCCTGCTGAACGGGGCAGCGGGCCGCTGCATGGTCCTGGCGGCGGAGATGAGGTGGAAGGAACGCCGGAGGAGGCCAATACCCTCAGAAGCCCGGAGTAGTCTGCAGCCACGGGCCTGGAGCTCTGCCTGACGGGGAGCCCGGACTCAGCCACTGGAGCGGCAGCTGAGTTTGGAGGTGAAGGACCGGGACAAGGCGGAGACTGCGGGGCTTCCATTGACTGGGACTGCGGAGGTAGAGCTCCCCGCTCGGGGGGTGAGTGCTCCCGCGCAGGCCCAGATTTCTTCGACTTGCGGAGCAGGTGAGAGGCGGCTGCTGGTGCCAGGGGTGCTGCATGCTCTTGTCCCGTATTTCGGCGGGCGGTGGGATCGGGGGTAGGGCCCAGGGGGCCCGGGAGTCCAGGCTTGAGCGGGAGTGCCCAGCGCTATCAGGCCGGTGGAGGACCGGACAGTGAGGGGCCACGCGGCAGAGTTTGGCCCGCCTCCTACCATTGCTGGCGTTTCTGTCCCTGTCTCTGGGCTTTCAGCTGGTGGAGCGCCTTGCGGGCTGGCTGACCTTGCTTGGGCTGGTGCATCACCGCAGCTGGGTGCGAGGCGGACTGGTGTCTGGCAATCAGGAGCCGCTATTGTCTACCTCGTCGCCCCTTGAGTGCCGCCATCAGTGCCTGAGGCCCTGCAGCGTAGGACTGGATTGCTGTATATGCAAGGTGCGCCTGGGCTAGAAGACACTTACGGTGGTAGGCCCGACTGATAAAGTTGGCTGACGGCAGTTAGGGAGAGACCGGCGCGTGTGGCGGGCGTACCCTCGTCCCCGCGGTAGGCCCACGGCGACAAAATGGCGGCGACTCGGGCCAAAAAAGACAGACTGCTTAAGGACAGCAGCCAGAAACCCGTCCAGCAGTCCACCTCGCCGGTTGCTAACGTCTCTCCACGCCAGGCTGGCAACGATGCACCTGCGACTGAGGCAACCCCCTAACTAAATGCCTCGCTACAGACATGGAAATTATGCAACTAACGCAGAAAATAGCTCGCCCCAGACACAGAGCGGGGCACATGTTAGATCTTATATTTACTAACGTAACGAATACTAACATTACAAATATAACACCTTTGACATGGACGGATCATTATAGGATAGATTTTACATTAAACCTACCTATAAAAACTAAAAGACTGTTAGTTCAGCCGACTAACTCTACTAAATGTTGGAGTAAGTTCTCTATGGAAAAATTTAAAGAAGAGTTTTCTTATAATCTCAACTCTGAAATGACATGTGAAGAAGAAATTTGTCAATTGCTTGGCAACATAGAGAAAGCACTGGACCATTGCTCACGGATCCGGGCAATTGATCGATCTAGACTGAAAATCTCTGAGAAATGTTATGGTCCAGACTTAAAAATTGAAAAAGAAAATGTACTACACTAGAACACAAATGGAGAGTAAGTAGAAACCCCGAAGACAGAGCCACTTACAAACATCAACTGAAAATATACCATACCGACATACGTAAAGCAAAGAAAGACTATTTTTCTCAAAAAATACTAGAGAATAAAAACTCGTCCAAGGAGCTTTTCAAAATAGTAAAAGAACTCTGTAATCCCCCTAGTCTCACATCTAACTTGACGCCGTCACAAGAAAATTGTTCAAAAATTAGTGACTTTTTCAGTGAAAAAATTGATAAAATATATGCTTCTTTTACAAATAACAGCCAGGCCTCTGTGGAGTATCAGACTGACTCTACTCTGCAAGCCAGCTGCTCTACTTTTGGCCCTTTTTCCGAAGACGAGGTTACCAAAGCCATGTCAGAAATCAAATCAGGCTCGCCATGGGATGTTTGTCCACACTATATTTTCCCTCAATTAACTCTTATATACTTGGCCCAGCAGTCACAAAAGTTCTTAATCGGTCCCTGGAGCAAGCTGTATTCCCAGAAGTTTGGAAAAATTCAGCGGTAATCCCATTACTAAAAAAAGCTGGTGCGGATATAAACGACCCAGCCAATTATCGTCCCATTTCACAGCTTCCATTTCTATCTAAGGTTTTAGAAAGATTGGTAACAAAACAACTGTCAAGTTTCCTGGAAACCAATAACCTACCAGAAGTCTCCCAAACTGGTTTTAGATCAAATAACAGCACTGAGACAACGCTCTTGGCTGTGATGGACGATATTCGAATGCAGGTTGATAAAGGCAAAACAGTCGCCCTGATACTCCTTGATTTATCAGCGGCGTTTATTACCGTGTCCCACAAACTGCTAATACACATGCTAGCCCTGAATTGGCTGGAGTCTTTTCTATCAAATAGATCCCAGTCCATCTGTTTAGGCAACTTTACGTTTACTCCTCGAAAGATCAAATATGGGGTGCCTCAAGGAGCAACATTGAGCCCAACACTGTTCAATGTATATGTTTCCTCATTGGCGTCGATTGGCAAGAAATGGGGCATAAATATCTGCTCTTACGCTGACGATACTCAGCTGATGGTAACCCTAAATGGGGCAAATGACGCCAAAAGTAGACTGCAAAACTGCTTGTCAGAGCTATCCAATTGGATGCATGGCCACTATTTGAAACTAAATGCTGACAAGTCAGAAATCCTCCTTTTCGGTGGAGCAAAACTGCTTTGGGATAACTCTTGGTGGCCAAATACCTTAGGCACTCCACCTAACCCAACATCGTCTGCTAGAACTTGGGAATCCAGATGGACACTACTCTATCGATGAAACGCCATGTCACCACAATATGTGGCAAAGGATTTGCCATACTAAAAATGTTGAAACGGGTCTTCCCCTGGATCCCACTGGAATGCAGACAGATCCTAGTCCAGTCGCTACTAGTTAGCAGGCTGGACTATGGTAATTCACTATTTGTTGGTATGTCGGACTATTTATTTACAAAACTACAATTGGTCCAGAATGCTGCAGCTAAGGCTGTTTGTAACAAAAGAAAGTATGATTCAGCCACCAACTGCTTGAGAGCCTTACACTGGCTGCCTATGAGACAAAGAGCCTCGTTCAAAATGTTATGCATCGCCCATAAAACATTACACAATACTGGCCCTTACATTCTGCGGAATAGAATTAAGTTCTATGCTCCAGCACGGAACTTACGTTCACAAGCCTCAGCCAAAGCAGCCACCACACGGATCAAGTTATCCAGGATGGGCGGACGCGCTTTTTCACACATTGCGGCCAAATGTTGGAATGATCTGCCCATCAACCTCCGACTTACGGACTGCTACCCCATCTTTAAGAAAAAATTAAAAACTGCATAATTCCCCATATCAGAATAATCAGTGGTCTCTGGTGAATCGCCCATGGTTTACTGCTCAATATTGCAGCGCCGTGATATCCTGGTTGGATGAATGTTGCGCTTTATAAGTACACATAACAATAACAATTTATGCTTGAGATATTTGCTGCCATCAAGGCAGATATCACCGAACTGCGCACATAGCTTGCCTCAGATATGAGAGAGCTTCGCCGTGATGTAGACGATGTAGGGGACCGGGTTGCTGCCCTCGAAGACCACCATCTTGGTACAGCTGAGGATATCCACCGCCTGCAGCAAGACATGATCCGACTCACCGAGCAGAACCTGGACCTGCAGGCGCACACCGAAGATATTGAAAACAGGTCTCGGCGGAATAATATTCGGTTCAGAGCGGTGCCGTGGAAGGGTGAAGGTGCAGACCTGCGAGAGTACGTGGAGGCCCTCTTTAAGCATATCCTGAACGAGGATACTCTACAGGAGATTAAAATGGATCAAGTCCACCGTGTGGGTTTACCGAGTGGCGCCAAAGCCCCCCCTCCGGATATCCTTGTCTGTGCGCATGATTTCCAGCTCAAGGAGAGGATCTTGAGGCAAGTGCGTGACATCGTCCCCCTTCACTCCTGAGACCACCACCCGTTGTTGTTCCAAGACTTAGCTGCTTCAACACTCCTAAAGTGAAGAGAATTTAAGCCTATCACCACATACCTGAGGGAGCAGGGGGTCCCTTATTCGTGGAGGCACCCGTTTAGGCTTATATTTAAGTGGAAGTCTAAGTTGGTTCAGGTTCGGTCATTCGAGGTGGCGCGCTCAATCTTGGGTCTGTAGAGACCGACCACCCCGTCTGAGCCCAGTAGCTCCCCTGAACGCCGCCGTGGACGCTCCACGAATTGGCAGAGAGTAGGCAAGAAAGTGCCAACTATGAAACCGGACAAGTCGCTCAGCCTGAGGGAAAGGGGGGATGCGGTAGCCTCAGTGGCCATGGTGACAGACGCTCCTGGGGACGCCTGAGTCCTTGCCTCTATTATATGGCCTCTCAGAGATAGGCCTGACGCCGAAGGGACCGGACGGGGAACCTCCTGAGGTACCTGTAATTGTCCGTGCTGCAGGGAATGTCCTGTATTAGGAAGAGAGACTGGATTGGCTGTTTGCCATGTTTCCTTGCCATTAGGGCCTACTTCCCCATCAGTGTTCCCCCTGCTTTTTTCACCAATCACCTTTGGATGATGGACAATACATGTGGTTTGAACTGTTTGTTTAATTGGGTTTTCCTTTTTCAGGGTTTTGATGGGGGGGTAGGGGAGGGATGGGAGGGGGAGGCTACAGGTCCAGGGGATCCTTCAGGGAGATTTCGGGATCCTTGGTAGGGGAGGGATGGGAGGGGGAGGCTACAGGTGCAGGGGATCCTTCGGGGAGATTTCGGGATCCTTGCTTTGTGATTATCCTATTCTGACAGGCAAGATGTATGAGTTGAAAGGCTTCCCACTGGGCAGGCAATCCCGGTTGCGGAGGCTATGGCTGGCGGGCGATACAGCAGTTTGGGGACTTTGGTTCCCCGTTTGAAGCCCGATGCCTCCGACTGAATTGAAGGTCCTCACGCTAAATGTGAGGGGACTAAACAACCCGGTGAAAAGAAGGGCGATACTCTCCCTTCTGGAGGCTTCTAGGGCGGACATATGTCTGCTGCAGGAGACCCACCTTTTGCAGAAAGATTGCTCCAGAATGCGCTCCCGTTGTTTCCCACATCAATACTACTCCTCAGCTTCTATCAAGACGGCTGGGGTGGCAATACTGTTAGCACAGAGGTTTAGGGGGAAAGTGCTGCTGAAGGGGGTAGAGATAAAGGGGCGGTTGCTCTCGTACAGACTCTCCTTGGGGGGATTCACTTTTTCGGTGTGCTCTATCTATGCTCCGAACGAGGGCCAAGAGAAGTTCTTACATACAGCCCTCACGGAGGTAGCCGCTTTTCCTGATCGCCATGTCCTGGTGTGGGGGGGGGGATCTGATTTGGTGAAGGACACCCTGCAGGATAGGTCAGGACAACGCTCCTCACAGGGCCCTTTCTGAGGAAGGAATAGCCAGACTGGGAGACTTGGGGATGGTGGACCTGTGGCGTAGCCTGCACCCAGGTGAGACGGGCTACACATACTACTCACACGCACACAAAACCTATGCGCGCCTTGATCCCTTTTTGGTTTCTTCCCCTATGGGTGCGCTTGCTGCGGAGGTTGAGATTGCTGCTGCGTCTTTGTCAAATCACTCCCCCGTGGTGGCGGTGTTTACCCTTACCCCGCTGGCCCACAGACAGCGTTCCTGGAAATTGCGCGACACACTCCTACACCGGGCTGCGGTAGTTAAGAAGCTTCAGGGGACTATTAAAGATTTCTCAGAGCATAATAACACCACAGACCTCTTTGGCCAGCCGCTGGGGAACACTTAAGGCAGTCCTTCGGGGAGAATTGATCGCGATCTCGACATGCGGAAAATGTGGAACGCGCGCGCAAACGAGAGGAACTGTCACAGAAAACACGTGAACTTGAGCACATGCACCAATGCACGGGGCGCCTAGAATATGGAGGCAGTTACGACAAACTCGGCAGCAATTAGCGGCGCTCGACCAAGACTGGGCGGAATATGCGGCATTGCGAGTGAGACACCTCTACTACACGGGGGGATCGGTGCGGGAGGTTGCTAGGACACGCATTGAGAGAGGTGCAGCAGAGGCAAGCGGTCCAGGAGATTGTCTCGAGGGACGGGGGAGTGGTCACCGAAGAAGCGGATATTGCAGCAGCCTTTAGCGACTTTTACACTTCCCTGTACACGGGATCCTCTTTGGACCCGACTGAGGGCGAAAGATTCTTAGAGTCCGTCCCCCTCACCTCCCTGACCCTCGAGCAAGCAGAGTCATTAGACCGGCCTATCCGACCTGAGGAGGTCATTGCGGCTATATCACGCCTCAAACTCACAAAAGCCCCTTGCCCCGATGGCTTCTCTGCCGCGTTTTACAAGACATTCTGCGTGCAAGTAGTTCCACTTTTGACCGCTCTCTATAATTCCTTTGGTGAGCCGGGAGCAATCCCGAGGGATCTGCTGGACACGACTATTTCCGTTATCCCCAAACCTGGCAAGGATCGCTCGAGATGTGAGGCCTACCGCCCTATCTCGCTACTCAATGTAGATCTCAAACTCTACACTAGCATTCTGGCGTCACGACTAGATCCACTTATGCCCAACCTGATTGACCCTGATCAGGCCGGCTTCAACCCTGAGCGCCAAACGGTGGACAACACAAAGAGAACGCTGTATCTCCTGGAGAAAGCCACAAGAACGACAGCAGAATATATGTTTTTAGCGATCGACGCTGAGAAGGCGTTCGATCGGGTTCACTGGCCTTATCTTGAGCAGGTGTTGTTGAAGGTGGGCTTGGGAGATAGATTCGCCACTTGGGCACTCAACTGCTACTCTTACCCCACGGCGACGGTCAAAGTCAATGGCCGTTCCTCGCCTCGCTTCCCCATAGAGCGCGGCACGAGGCAGGGGTGCCCGCTGTCTCCCTTACTCTTTGCCTTATATATAGAGCCGCTGGCACAGAGGTTGAGACTCAACCCAGAGGTTCATGGCATTACAATCGGAGCCTATACGCACACCTTTAGCCTTTATGCCGACGATGTCCTCCTGTCACTATCCTCCCGGCGGGCTCCCTGCCTGCCTGCGTGGAAAGTCTCGACGCCTTTTCTAAGGTCTCGGGCTTCAAGGTTAACATGGCCAAATCGGAGGCCCTGGATCTCTCCCTAGAGGCGCACACCCGCTCCCATCTTCAGAACGCCTTTCCCTTCCGCTGGTCGCAAACCGCGGTCCCTTACCTGGGGATCCACCTCACCGCCACGTTGCGAGACACGGTCCTGGTCAACTATGCCCGTCTGAGCTCTCTGATTCGCAAGGAACTCAGTCGGTGGAAACATCTACCATTGTCCTGGCTAGGTAAGGTGGCGGCTGTCAAAATGACGATCCTGCCACAAATTCTTTATCTGTCCTGGGCCATCCCCCTTCGCCCGCCGGATGGTTGGCTCCGCCAGACACAGGCCGAAATGGCACAATTCATCTGGAACGGCAGGAAACCAAGAATGAAACTCAGAGTGGCAATGTTGCCGCCTGAGAAAGGAGGTGTGGGTCTAACAGATCTACTGTTGTATTATCAGGCCACCCAGCTTAGAACCTTAGTCGAATGGAGCAGATGGGAGAAACACTGGCTTTTCCAGGACCAGGCCATAGCAGGCCGACCACTCCAGGAAATACCATTTCTCCACAGACAGCATAGGCCTCCCAACCTCTATGCCTCTTACATCTCAAGGGTACCTCTGGAGGTATGGGACAGCACCAATCTGACACACGAACTGACTACCTTTCCCTCACCGCTAACACCTCTACTTCATAACCCCGAGTTCTCCCCCGGACAGGACGTCGCGGCCTATTCGAGATGGTGACCGGCGGGATGTAGGACCCTGTCACATATGTTTGACGGCGGCGGAATCATCCCCTTTGAGACGTTCAAGCAGACCTACGGTTTACCGGAGTCGGAACGTCTTCGATATTTGCAAACTCGACATGGGGTTCTTAACGGTCAGGTACAGGAGTCGGCGACCAGGCCCCTGCGGCCTTATGAGTACTGGCTGCTCTCGAGGAAGACAGATAAACATCTCATCTCTGATCTATATCGCATTTTGTTAGACCGCTATACACATGTCTATAACTCGGGTAGGGCCAGATGGGAAAGAGAGCTAGGACGCACACTCAGCTCTAAAGACTGGGAGGGGATATATTATCGCGCGCGGCACTCTGCCTATCACATGGGCCTGACTGACACCCTCACCAAGGGTGTGACATATTGGTATTACACCCCAGAGAGGTTACATGAGATGGACCACAGTAAGGAGGCAACATGTTGGTGCAGCTGCGGGGAAGTGGGGTCCCTAACACACCTTCTCTGGGACTGTGCACACCTTCGGGGTTATTGGAAGTCGATCTTGGATGAGGTTGATGCCCATTTTGACACTGAAATCCCAAGGTTTCCTTCATATGTTCTCCTAGGCCTCCCAAACCCCACTACGTATCCCTTACGTTCTCACAGGGGCAGATTGATCGCCATTGCTATTGGGTCTGCACTACAAAACATCCTGTCCCTTTGGCGCACCACTCATGTTCCCTCATTCCAGGGGTGGCTGTCTAGACTGTGGGCGGTACTGGGCATGGAAAGGCTGTCCTTAATCAGGGCGGGGGAGGGCGTGAAATATGTGGAATTGTGGCAACCATTTCTGTCTCTTCTAGCCACAGAGTTCAAGGAGGTCACATGCCCTAGGTACTTACGCGTCTTACGTTTGTCCCAAACAGAGACCTGCTGAAGTCAGAAGAGAATTGCCTTGTGGGGTGGGGGGGGGGGTAGTTCGGACCTGGACCTGGAGTGTGAGGGGGGAGGAGGGACGGGAAGGGGTGTGGGGGACAGGGTTTAGTTGGGGTGGGAGGGGTCTTTCTTTTCTTCAAGTTACATGCATCATCAGCCCTCACTCAATGGGGTCTGGCCACATGGCTACATCGCTCCTTTGGTTACAATGAGATTTTATGACGCGGCCGGCCCCTCGGGGTTGTAGGCGGCATGCTGTGTTTAATCCTTGGTTCATAACCACAGTTTTTGGTGTGTATGTACAGTATTGCCTTGTCGAACAGGCCCAATGGGTTGTATCCGCTTGATGTTCGATCTTTTGTGCTCAAAATTACCAATAAAAAGATTTAATACTAAAAAGTGCCTGCACCTCTGTAAGGGTGTTAGCCACGTGAAGGACAAATGTTTCACGGGATGAAGTAAGAGCTAATTCTTTTTGGGACAATAGTGCTCTTATTCTGCTCAAAGTGTTGAACTCTGTTTTCAAGGCCAGAATGGAAGGCCAAATCGAGATGTCTAGCATCCCATGTGGGGGCAGGAAAAGCACATTTTTACAGCAAACTTCACTTTGTGAGACAGTCACAATGTAAGGAATCCCAGCCAGCATGCCGCAAGCTTCTTTATTTAAAAGTAAATAACTACAGTTAACAAGCAGCGTGAAAGTTGGTGTGATAGCTGGCACTGGATTACCCATTTAAAATGCAAGCCAAATTCGGTGCCTGTAGATTACAGCACGCTGTGCAGTTGTATATTCTTACACACAAGCGAATGAACAGGTGTGGAATTACAATCCTTCCCTGTCAAGTAAACTTCTTTGTCATCCCTCAGGCATCTGTATGTGAATAGCAAAGACCATACTTTATGGTGAAAAGCGCAACCCAAGATTCATACCTTCCTAGTGCATAATGTTTTATACACAAACCAAATTTAATAAAGGAAAATGGGAGAGTTATTACCCCATGGATAAGCCATACAGCAGAATTGGTTTTGGCTACTGAAAATGGTAATGGTTCTAATTTTTCAATGTGTAAAAGTGAGTACGCTGCATCCTTCATAGACATAAACTGTTGTCGTTCTGTTAAATTAAAAGGCAAAAATAAAGATGAAGTGTTCATGTAGTCCCAAGGAACTTTCCCAGCCTTCAATGTTTGTAAAGTCCATTCAAACTGTATGATGGAAGGCAATTGATTTTGACCATGGTACAAAACAGATACTTCATCCTGTACAATGTCCACAACAGATGAAACAATATCCTCTAATGTGTGAATTGGAGAAGATAGTGTGTTAATGCTATTATCAACAACAGCAAGAACTTTTTCTAAATTAGCTTGGTCTATTGCCCTTAGATGCGAAGCAGCTTCTATTTGCGACAGTTTCCAAACTTCATTGTATATAACATATAGAAATCTTTTGGATCTGTCACCTGCAGGGCCTTTAACAAAATCTGTCACATCAATATCGTCAGTCAATAAGGACAAATGATGCTTAACTGATGTCAGGGTAGAGTGTTTCAGCCAATTTTCACAAAATGTTCCTACTGAATAGGTAGTAACCAAATGGGACTTTTCAAAACGTGGGTCTATTCTATCTTGTGTGTAGCCAGGGGCCTTTCCCTGAAAACAGTGTTAACATGAATCTGAACTTGTTTGCCATACCAACCAACCCAGGGGATCCAGGTTAGAAATATTAAACGAGGCGTTTGCAATTAATGAATGCAAATCATCAAAGGTCATATCTGTGGGATTGTCCCATGTAGGATAAGCTTACACATTAGGTATTTTAGCGGCATTCATTTGTTTTGGTGTTGCCGATCCAAGGCAAGTTGTTTGAAAAATAGAGCTGTTCATAAACTACATGTGTTGTGGGATAACGCACACTCGATGTATAGCCTCAGTGCCTTGTACCTGCCAGAATCTAGAACCCCAACAGATTTAAGATCAACTGTATCTTTCCTTAGCTCATAGCCACCTATAGCTAACTGATCAATAAAGGATTTTGAATACAGTAACTTAGTATGGGTGAGCCTAACTTTAGAATTGGAAGTAGAATTCAGTTATTAAAATCAGTGAAGTATGTAATTTTTTTGCAAAAGGGTTTTTTGAACTGCCTTCAATGGGAGCTGGGCAATGATCCCATTGTTTATAATTAACCACATTTCTAAAAGTATTAGCTTTGTGAAGAAAATGATGGCCATAGTGCTAGTAACAAAACAAATCCGCATATTAGCCAAACTCAAATACAAATCTTCACCATCAAAAGCAGCATTATATTTTAAATCAGAAAATTAGGACTGAACGACTTGGACGTCCCAACCATCGGAGCGTATGTTTTGTTTCACTACATCCCCCATTAAAACACAAAGTACATTTGGGACATTAATCACCTCGGTTGGGCCATGAATCTGAAACTTTACAGCATCCCATACAATTCCATCCAACACTGGCCAGGCAGTGATGTTGACAAAAGTCTGGTCTTGCTTCATGATGTGTAAAGAAGAGTGTGGTGCCAAAAATCCATCAATTACCTTCACAGCAGAGCATTCAGTAAGGTAGTGTCCATTGATTAGATGGAAAAAGACTGTGACAAATCCGATCGACATGAATAAAAAAAATGTCGATGAGGACCAACCAGATGTAAGTCCAATGTGGAATCAATTTTTTTTTTTTAAACCGGGTGACAAAAATAGAACATTTTGATGGGGTACTCAATGTTGTGGAGTTAGTGTCAAATGAAAAACAAGACTGGTTGTTTGCACTTGTTTGGACACCAGGCAATGACACATCAGAGGGGTACGCATACTCTGTATCTTAATGTGGACTGCAAGCCTGAAGATTTAATAATGGATTAGTAACAGTGTGCATCTCAATGGCAAATTCAGGCCTGATGTTGTTTGGCTAGGCCAAGACAGAATTCCTTATCATTGCTGAGCAGGAAACTGCTGGAGTCATACTAAGAAAAATCGGCCATTCATTGTAGTTTGACATTGTCAATCAAGATGTACCTGTTATCCTTGCAACCAGGAAGTGGTGGTAAAATGACTGTCTAGTACCCTGCATGCCAAGCACTGGAACCAGTGCACGATAAGAGGGGACAAACTCCTTCTTGTTCTCTACCTTCTCACGGACCAGGTCACCAACTCGAGGTAGTCAGCCAACTAGCGTATTCTGTAGTGCAGCTCCAGTTGTGGAGGGTAAATGTTCCTTTGCAAGACTATCACAAGTCTCTTGTAGGTTGTGTAATACAGTAGAATGATTTTCTATGTCAAATGGTGTGGCTGTTGCCGCCATGTCTAGACCATCAAGGTACGGGACAAACATTTTTATGCCAAAGAGCATTTCGTATGGGGTCTGCCCACCCAGAGATCTTCTAAGGAGATTATTAAGTGCACGTTGAACACTATATAAATGGGCGAACCAGTTTCTGCCAGTACCTAAAACGCTAGCTGTCAAGGATTGCTTTAAGTCACGGTTTATTCATTCCACAACTGAATTGCCCTCAGGCCGGTATGGAGATGAAAATGTGACCTGCACCCCCAAAGACCTCATGGTGTCCTTGTACGCCTAATAGGCGAACGCTGGATCCTGGTCAGAATGGAAGGTGCCACATGCAAAAATTCCCACAAAGACGCACATCCCTGATGACAGTTCGTGCTTCAGCACTGTGTTGTGGCCAAACCCATAGAAAACGTGTGCACAAACCCACTGCAACTAAGATAAACTTATTTGCAGTATCAGATGAAAAACGACGCAGTGATCTAAATAAACACAACCAAGTTGTTTATTAGAAATGAACAGCTGTGTTTGTGGCGGCGTGCAGCAGTGGAAGGTTTAATCTGCTGACAAATGTCACAAGAAAGAACATAATCACGAGTTTGTTTATACAACCCATGCCACCAGTAACGTTGCTGTAAGATAGAAACAGCTATGAGCTGCTGTTATCTAGGAAACTCTGCGGTTCGCGTTGGGAATCAACCTGTCACCAACGTCATTAATTCTCACATAGGGCACATTATCAGGACTTAATTGATAAGAATATTTAGAAGGGACACACTTAGGGTAATAACCACCCTTCTGTGCAGCAGCGATAGCTGCCAAGATGTCATCATCAATCTTACTTTTGGACCTTGTAACTGCTGCTACTAAGTATGTGGCTACTGCTGTTTTCGCTACTTCGTCAGCTAAACTGTTGCCAACAGCGTGTACTCCTACACGCTGATGATCAAGAGTGTGAATTACATTCGCAAGAGGCAGACGTTCTTTAAGCTCTGTGATCCAAACCCATAGCATCTTATGCTTAATTGTGCTACCTTTGGAATCACAAATTCATTCTGAGTCCAAAAGAATAAATTGTCATTGAAGGACCGAACACAGTAATAAGAGTCACTTACAATCAAAGTTGTCACATGAGGATCAGCAAACTCCAGTGCAGGCACCAGAGCATGTAGCTCTGCCAACTGGGGGCTACAGTCTCCTAATGACTGCATGTGCACGACATTGGACTTGAATTCTACCTTCACCATGGTACCAGCCACTATAGCTCAGGCTGCTAAATAAGAATGTTTAGATTCCGTCCCCGGTTGAGCTGAACCCTCCGTATAAATGATACAATGGTAATCCTCAAGTGGGCACATGGACACAGGAGCAGGATGAACAAATTTATACTGAAAAAACTCCTGTGTTTGCAATGAGGAATCAAAGATAAATGTGACATCAGGAGATGTCAGCGTAGTAGCCCATTGCATCCAACGATGATGGGAAGCCTTGGAATGTGGTACACTGGCTTTCATCACTGCTTCAAGGGCAGGATACGATTTAACAACCACCATGCGTTTTCTCTGTGATAGTGCTCTTTCTTTTAGAATCGCCATCTGTACTGCTGTCAACTTTTTCAACAGACGAAAAGCGCATTTCAGCCGAAGTATACAAGTGTGACTTGTAAGCAATGGGTACTGTGTCCCCTTCATTTAACGTCAAGTACGTGAAACCCACGGTGCCTGACCCAATTCATATTACCTGGTTTGTGTGGTTGTCACATGCCAGTAAGTGTTTTGATTCAAGAAGATCAGACTGCAAAGATTGCAGAATAGCAGAATGATCCGGAAGCCAGCAGGATTTGGTAAAAGTAGTTTGTATCAAGGCATATAGCGGCTTGATACACTGGGCATATTCAGGAATGTAAGTTCAACCGAAATTTTAAAAACCCTGCAAAGACTGTAGTTTCTTCAGAGTTGTAGGAGAATGCAAACATGCGCATTTCTCCAGGAAGTGAGGTGCCAGACCTCGACCTTCATTGTTGAGCTCATAGCCCAGAAACAACACTGTGTACTTTGCAAAGTGTGATTTTGCAAAGTTAAATTTGTAATAGTAGTCCGCAAACAGAACTATGATGCGCTCAATGCGACAGAGATGCGGCCATAATTCGTCGTCCGTGAGTTAAATATCATCAACGTACAAGTACGCATCTGGGTCAATGCTGTCTAACAAAGAGACAACATGTGCGGCAAAAATGACTGGGCTGTTTTTAAAGCCCATGGCCAATCTTTTGAATTGTTTTTGTTTGCCGTCAGAAGTAAAGGTTGTCCACTGACTACTAATAGAAGACAGGATATGACTAAAAAGCCATTGGAAATGTTGAGTGTGGTTTTAAACCTTTTACTCACAAGACTGTCGATGAGGGCAGAACTATGGGTATTCTGTACCGCACAGGTTCGACAATGAGAGTTCAAATGTCGGTAATATAGTGGAGAAGTGTAGCTCAGGGGTTAGAGGCGGCAGACCCGGAAGCTGAGATCGGCCCTGGACCAGGGTTCAATTCCCCGCCTCGACGGGGGTTGGGCTCAATAATTCCACGGACTCGATAACTCTCGCTCCGGTGCCTACTCGACTCACGGGTTCACACTCTGCGACTCTGGGCAATAGCTTGCTTAATCTCCACAACGGCCCCTCGCGGCGGGATGCCTGGCTTTCACCTTGTGGATTCCCTGCCGGGGTTATCTCACAGGGGAATACCAGGACGGGTTCCCTAAGCAAGCGCATAGATGCCTGCGATGTGGGCGATTTGCGCTATATAAATACATGTACATTTACATTTATAAAACTAGGTAGTACGACCCATCTGGTTTGGTAACAGTGAAAAGAGGGTTATTCATCGGTGACACACATGTCTCAATCACACCATGATATACCAATTGTTCACAGTTTTCAGCAACAGGAGCTTTCGCCTCCCGCCGGAGGGGATATTGGGGTTGTGTCTGTGGCATGGACCTCAATGGTATCCCATGTGGGGGCGAGTGTTTATCCAACCCAACTTGAGTACAGTACAAAGCTGGTGCAAGCACTAGTGCCCACTCTTCCGCAAAATTCTGTGCCTGCTCATTGGGCACTGTGTGTGAAACACTAGGGAGGATTACCTCCTTCCCCCTTGGATTGGCCAGAATGAAAGGTGGGAGCCAATCTGCCTCAGCTAACAAGATGTCATATGAGGAAGTCAGTTTCTCCCAAAAATCCCTTTAACTACATGTTGTAAGTCACCTTCAATTAAAAATACTATATCATATTGTCTGTCAGGAGGAACCACTCGGGTGTCAGCAGTTTCAACTTTGATGAAAGTGTCAGTTGCTGTCGCCTTCAGAAATGGACGTAGTGCTTGCAGCACTATTGTAACCTCAGCTGCGCTGTCTAGCAGCGTTACTGCCCATGTTAGGATCTGAAGTTGGGTTCTCACTGTCTGTGGCATACCTTGCTGTTTAGTTTAGTTTAGTTTAGTTTAAAGGAGCTTGTAGAGCGCTTGGTAACACCTCCCGGCGTGTCCCCGCGCTATGGAGAGAGAGTGCAGCAGCAGAGAAAAAAAAAACCACTCACACAGCAAAGAGGCAGGTTTTCAGCTTCTTCCTGAAAACGCTTTCATTACTCTCCAACCTGATTTCTAAAGGCAGGAGGTTCCATTGCTTGGCAGCTAAGGTGCGGAATGATCTGCCTCCCATTTTAGCTTTTTTGGGGCAGGTAGTTTTGAGCAGATCCATTCCTTTGGGTCTAAGAGATCTGTTAGGTTCATACACAGACACCAAATCAGACATATATGCCGGTGCTCTGAGATGAATTATTTTATGGCACCAGAGCATAGCTTTAAAGACAATCCTCTTACTGATCGGTAGCCAGTGGAGGGCTGCTAGAGATGGGCGTGAAGGAGCGCGGCGGGGAAGCCTTAGCACCAGGCGAGCTGCCGAATTTTGTAGAACCTGTAACTTTTTTATGTTTTTCACTGATGTCCCCATGAGTAGCACGTATCCGTAATCAATACGGGACGTTATTAGTGCCTGCGTCATGGTGCGCCTGGAGTTAATGGGTAACAGGTCGAGGGTGCGGTTGAGGGTTTTCATCACCCCAAAACATTTGCCAACAGTCTTCTTTACGTGGCTGTCAAAGGACAGTTTATTGTCCACCCATACACCTAAATTCTTCGCCTCTCGTGCAGGCGAGGGCAGAGGACCCAGACAACTGGGCCACCACTCTGTCGTCCATTTGACCTCATTGCCTCCAATAATGAGGACCTCTGTTTTTGTCCCATTAAGTTTCAAACAGTGTTCATTCATCCACATAGCCAGTTTGGACATGCAGGCATTGAAGTTGTCAGCCTCCTTAGAAGGGGCTTGGGTCAGAGATATGAGGAGTTGCGTGTCGTTGGCGTAGGAGACGAGCTCCACGCCGAACGACTGCACCACCTCTGCCAGAGGGGCCATGTAGAGATTGAACAGGGTGGGACTCAGGGCAGAGCCCTGAGGAACCCCCTGTTCCAGCATCACCCTGTCGGAGAGAAAAGTCCCTCTTTGAACTTGGAAGCTCCTGTTAATCAAGAAAGATTTCAGCCATCCCAGTGCCTTGTTGGTAACTCCCGCTTTGTTTAGACACTGTAGCAGGATGGAGTGTGCTACAGTGTCAAAAGCGGCACTGAGATCAAGCATGATGAGGGCCATTGTCATTCCCTTATCTGCTCCCTCACGTAAGGTTTCAGTGGCCCTCAGGAGAGCTGTCTCCGTAGAGAAGCCAGTTCTGAAACCCGACTGAGATTTATGGAAGACATTATAGGTCTCAAGATGTTCCATAAGTTGACTGTTCGCAATTTTCTCTGCTAACTTGGCCACATAAGGTAGCAAAGATATGGGTCGTAGGTTGTCCATTATGTCCATGCTGATGTTTGGTTTTTTCTTAATGGGTAATACTATTGCCTGTTTCCATTCCTCCGGAAGGCAGGAGGTAGTAAAGGAGGTTTGTAATAAGTGCCTGAAGTGAGGTTCTAATACAGGAAAGGCTTCAGCTAAAATTTTCGGGGGTGCCGGGTCCCTAGGAGATCCTGATTTGATTTTGTTGCACATTTTGAACAGGATTTCATGAGAGGGAACTACAAAAGAGTTTAGACATACAGGTGTATTTACCAATTTATCATTTTCAATAAAGTCCTTGGCCGAATCTATCTGTTTAGAGAAACTAGTATAGATTTTATTAATTTTGCCTGCAAAATACTGAGCAATATTATTGCACGCTTCCACAGAATCATTGTGAGCGGGGGAAGTCACGTTCACTATGGATATCTCTTTGTATATCAGAAACAGTTCCTTGGAGGAATTGCCTGCTTCCATAATACGGCAACTTTCTTTTTCAGAAACTGAGGGTGTTGATGTGGAAAATCGTCCTGCTTGACTTTACCATCAGTCGGACGAGGCTGCTCCCGTCCTTGCGGAGCACCTCAACCTCTCCCACGTTCTCCTCCACCGGCTTGTGAGCCTGATGTTTCCTGTGAAAAGTGAGGGGAACATTGATCAGGAACCTGAAATCTATCAGGAGACCTAATTCTCGCGCTGTCGTGCAAATCATAAGTGCGCCCAGTAGACTCTGGTATTGTTGAAGCAGGACACGACCCTTGTTTCTGTTGTTGCTTTCCCTGTTTTTTATTCTTCCAATTCTTTTCAGGAAAAACTGGACGGTCGTGTTTATTAGACTGCGCCGTCTGAGTTTGCGGTTATGCTGCTGATTTAGCAATAGCGGTACAAAAGGGGGTGGTGATGGAGGGAGCATCTGAACCAATCAAACACTCACACCCAGTCAACAGATTTGGGTTTAATCCATCACGTTCTTTAGCCTACTCTGCCACCCCAGTCCAGACATGGCCATATGCAAACCAGTCTGACCCTGTGCCTCATGGGAACAGTCCATCCCGAACTGCCAAGCCATGCCTTTCCTGGACCGGAAACAAGCTTCCTAGGACCGGTTTATGGCATTAAAGCCGTCTTCAGCCAGGCTTGCTTGATTTACTACACAAACCTCGTATCTCTCGCCAGCAGCAGCAACATTATTCACCAGAGTTATCTTCACTTTTTTTTACTGCTGGAAAGCTGCTGGCCACACAAGGAATTCAGCAGCAGGCAAATTAAACCCTTGCAACACTCAGCTTCCTCCAAGCCGCCTCCACCAATCCCCCTTCTTCTCAAGGTGCGACTGTACCTATCACACTGCCCTAAAGCTGTCCCTGACTACATCACTACCCATAGGTTGGATCTTTTGCTCACAGTAGCTTTCTTCATCTTTCAAACACAGGCAGATTAAAAAAAGTCAACAATGTCACACACATAAGTAGTAAACCCTCCTCGGGCAGTGCAATCGGAGTGGCTAAACAGCAAAATTATATTAATAAAATGTTCATTCTGAAAACAGTTGTCATTTTTTGTACTTTCTTCTCCCAGCCTTCATTGGGGCTCAGGCGCTGATAAAAGAGGAGAGCCTGGAAGCTGCCTGTGCATTCAATGCTGACTACAGCCAAGTTATACAGTGTCTACAGAGACCATTAAAGATACCCAGAGAGAGGGTACAACCCCTCAGAACAGCTGAAGTAGTAGGGAGGAGTGGCTTGGAACCAGAGGCACTAGAGAGTGCATGACCCCTCAGAACAGCTGGAGGAGTGCCCTTCATCCAGGGGCACTAGAGAGTGCATGGCCCCTCAGAACAGCTGAAGGAGTAGGGAGGAGTGCCTTGCATCCAGAGGCACTCGAGAGCGCATGGCTCCTCAGAACAACTGAAGGAGCAGGGAGGAGTGCCCTGCATCCAGAGGCACTCGAGAGCCCATCGCCCCTCAGAACAGCTGAAGGAGCAGGGGGAGGGCCTTGCATCCAGAGGCACTCGAGAGCGCATGGCTCCTCAGAACAACTGAAGGAGCAGGGAGGAGAGCCCTGCATCCAGAGGCACTCAAGAGCCCATCGCCCCTCAGAACAGCTGAAGGAGCAGGGAGGAGTGCCCTGCATCCAGAGGCCCTCGAGAGCGAACCGCCCCTCAGAACAGCTGAAGGAGCAGGGAGGAGTGCCCTGCATCCAGAGGCCCTCGAGAGCGCATGGCCCCTCAGTACAGTTCAATGAGCAGGGAGGAGTGCCCTCCATCCAGAGGCCCTCGAGAGTGCACGGCCCTTCAGAACAGATCAAGGAGCAGGGAGGGGTGCCATGCATCCAGAGGCACTAGAGAGTGCATGGGCCCTCAGAACAGCTGAAGGAGCAGGGAGGAGTGCCCTGCATCCAGAGGCACTCGAGAGCGCACGGCCCCTTAGAACAGCTCAAGGAGCAGGGAGGAGTGCCCTGCATCCAGAGGCACTCAAGAGCACACGGCCCCTCAGAACAGCTCAAGGAGCAGGGAGGGGTGCCCTGCTCCAGAGGCACTCGAGAGCGCACCACCCCTCAGAACAGCTCAAGGAGCAGGGAGGGGTGCCCTGCATCCGAAGGTCCTCGAGAGCGCACTGCCCCTCAGAACAGCTCAAGGAGCAAGGAGGAGTGCCCTGCATCCGAAGGTCCTCGAGAGCGCACTGCCCCTCAGAACAGCTCAAGGACAAGGAGGAGTGCCCTGCATCCAGAGGCCCTCGAGAGTGCACCGCCCCTCAGAACAGCTCAAGGAGCAGGGAGGGGTACCCTGCATCCTGAGGCACTAGAGCTCACCGCCCCTCAGAACAGCTCAAGGAGCAGGTAGGAGTGCCCTGCATACAGAGGCCCTCGAGAGTGCACCACCCCTCAGAACAGCTCAATGAGCAGGGTTGAGTGCCCTGCATCCAGAGTCCCTCGAGAGCGCACCACCCCTTAGAACAGCTCAATGAGCAGGGAGGAGTGCCGTTCATCCAGAGGCACTCAAGAGCGCACCACCCCTCAGAACAGCTCAAGGACAGGGAGGAGTGCCCTGCATCCAGAGGCACTAGAGAGTGCACCGCCCCTCAGAACAGCTCAAGGAGCAGGGAGGAGTGCCCTGCATCCAGAGGCACTAGAGAGTGCATGGCCCTTCAGAACAGCTCAAGGAGCAGGGAGGGGTGCCCGGTATCTAGAGGAACTAGAGAGTATCTTGTTCCATCAGATTTCAGAAAAAGCAATAAGGAGTACCTTGCATCCACAGAACCTCATAGGAAGGTGACATGCACTTCACATCAGCTGAAAGAGCAGGGAGGAATGCTCTGCATGCACATAGCACTATAAGAGAGTGTGGGTCCTCTCGGGTACACTGACTCAGTAGGCAGGGGTACCCTGCATTAAAGGACACTCCAAAGAGGATGGTGGAAGGTACCACAGACCCACGAATGAGAAGACAGTTCATATTGTAACCCAGACCCTCATAGGCAGGTGCCTGGATCCTCTGATTAACTGAAGGGGCAAGGAGGGTTGGTTTGTATGCACAAACCCTCATGCCCATCCTCTCAGATCCACTGAAAGAGCAACGAGGGGTACCCTGCATCCAAATAGCGTGGAAAGCTTGATGCATCATACCACTGAAATAGCAGCAAGAGCTGTCCTGCATCCACAGACCTCATAGGGAAGTGTCTGGCCCCTCGGATCAACTAATGGAGCAAGGAGGGGTGACCGGCATCCACAAACACTTATAAAAATTTACCAGGCCCTCATATTCACTGAACAATCAAGCATGGATGCTGTGCAAAGATGCATGTATTATAAATAGCATAGATTTAGTACTGGATGGATAGCTTTCTAGTACAAAACACTAACCCTGGGAGGAGTTCCCGTAGCCGTGCTATGCGAGACTAGGCAAAGCGGCAAAAAAACTCTGTAACGCTACGTGGAGTTCGGCGAGCATGTGGATTTGCTTGCTCTTGTATCCTCGCGCATGCTCGTGAGATGTTTTTGACGTTCGGCAACGTGGTTTGCGTGTTCGGGGGAAAATATCACTCGAACTTCACCATGCGGTCATCAATGGGCACACCCATCTTGTTTTTCCTACTCTTTGCATGGTTCTGGGGCCTGTTTTTCATCTCTCTCTATTCTTTTTAATCCTTTGTTCTTTACACTGTTTTTCTGATCTTTTTTATTTATTGTCTATCCCACTCTCTCCCAAAGTGTATATTTTGCATTTTATTTCTACTTTTACTGCGTTTTTTTACTTTTTTCTATTGCTTTATATTACTTGCTTTTCTACTTTTGTACTTCTTCTCCTGACTTTATTTTTAACTCCTACATTTTGTTTTCCGCCCCTGCCCACCCAGCACCACGGCTAAGTCTACCTCCTCTAGCAGTAAGGGGAAGGGGAAGGTGCCTGTATCCAAGAGTCGCCTTCCTTGCGGCAGACGGCACCAGGAAGGGTCCAGCCCCGGGCCCTTTTCACCGAGGTGGAGGTGGCCACCTTTGTTTTTTTGTACAGCGCCACCTCCACTTAACAATGGCAGCAGGCGGCAGGCCCGGCTCCGGCTACGCTACCCAAAAGCATCACCGGCGGTGGGTGAGTGTGCGCTGAGCCGTGTTTCGCTGCTCTGGGGAGCGGCGCACCCATAACCAGCTGACTCACCGGTGGTCAGACATCTTGAACCGGGAGCAGGACCTGCTGGACCTGCTAGGTGTTGAGTTTCTGGGGATTGGTGAGTAGCTCATTATGGTAGTATTGTGTGTTCTGTTCTGTGTTATTGCCCATATTATTTTTTCCCAAATAGCAAGAATGATGCTGCTTACATGCAGGTAAGTTACATTTAAAAATGTTATGTTATTGTTATTCTTGACACTAGACAGGTGCTTGGCGCTACTATTCTTGCTTGTTTGCAACTTTGCACTCGCTTGGGCTGATTATGTAAGAGAGTTTAGAGAACTTAAGTTAGGTAATGCTAGAGAGACTCTGGTCCTTTCCTTCATCCTGTTACTAAGATAGTGGTGTATTAGTAGGTAGTTTAGTTACTAAGTATTAGTTGGTAATTTTTTAGAGGTCCACGTGAAACGACCTTTTCACGTCATGTGCTGCTTACTCCAGTCCTTAGTAGAACATTTTGAGGCTGATTCCGATCCGGTAAAATTACCGTCTGTACGATTCGCATCCGGAGCCGTCTCTGTACGACTCGTACACACGCCGTACGACCCGACGAGTACGATCTGGACCGGGGTATCAGGACGCGAGTCATACGGTCCACGTCAGGTACCGGCACAATCACATACACACCGTACGGCGCGTACCCCCATGATCGCCGGGTTACGGCGCGTACCCCTGCAATCATCGGGGGTACGCACCGTACACCCAGCGAACATGGGGTACGCGCCGTACACCCTGCGTACATGGGGTACGGTGCGTACCCCATGTACGCTGGGTGTATGGTGCGTACCCCCCATGATCGCAGGGGTACGCGCAGTACCCCTCCGATCATGGGGGGTAAGCGCCGTACCCGGGGGGGTCATTCCGTACCTGTATCGTCGCGAACTCTGCTTTTACGGCTGTTTTCATCTCCCATAGAAAAAGGTTCGTACGGTGCGTACCCGACACGTATCGTACTTGCTGGGTCGTATAAACCAGCCGCGAACCGTACAGATGTCGCGTACAGCGGGTTCCGAGTGAGACTTGTACAGAGATTCGAGTCGTACGGTCTCTGTACAATTCGTACGGAGTCCAGCTCCTGGTACGAATCGTACTTCGGCATACGTACGGGGGACATTCACGGTACGATTCGTACGGGTAAAATGCTCTGAACGGCTATTCGGAGCGCTTTTTACCGGATCGGAATCAGCCCCTTTGTAGTTTGCTTGTGAGTGAGTAATAGAGCAACTCATCAGCACATCAGCAGCAACCAACCAACAATTTGGTGTATGCAATATGCATGCGTCTATTAATGCATTTTTGAGAACTAAATTAAATGGAAATGCAGACTTAGTGAACAATTGGCCCGTCAAAGTGGGTTGATTCATTGATGATTTCGAATGAGATGGGAACTTAGAAAAAGCAAATATATTTTTGGGCAATTCATTCCAATGTCTTAGGAATAGGTGGGCTAGGTGGTACTCAGGTTTAGGAATCTGGAATTGGAATGGAACACTGTATTATTAAACAAGAACTAGACGGTCCTCGATACTACTACTAGTCGATCAGATTAGACAGGTCAATTTTATTGCAATTGTTGTTTTTTTAAAATATTTTATTTGTTTCACACCAATCAATTTTTGACCTTTTATTGTATCTTACATGATCAGCATCCAGGGGCAAGAAGACTACTTGGTTGTCTGAGGCGGGACTCGAACTGGAGATGCCTCCCAGGGCCAGGAACGCTCCTCTACCGAGGGCTCTGCTGCTGGCCCCAGTAAGTCCTCCTGTTGTTAATATTAATAATTATATTTTCCTAACTTTGACTGCTCCTTATTTTTTCCAAACTATTATTTCCGTTTCGTAATTTCTTTTTTTACCAAATCTTCTTTGATTTATCTGTTTCTAAGTTCTTGTTATCCCTGCCTTTAGGTGCCTGTGACTCTGTGCTACTACTTTTAGTCGCTCTGTAGCTTGCCCAGTTGGCCACTCTCTATTTTTAAAAAGTTTTAAAACTTTGATTTACCAATAGCTCTAGTCCAGTCCTTTGGGTTGTCCTCTTCTTAATCTTGAGAGGCTTTTCGACAATTGCCACCAACAAAATGCGCAACTAGAAATTTTGCTATTTTTGATGCTACTGTCAACTCTGTTCTAGTACCTGATTTGTACTAGTGATGTGTGTGGTGTATGTATGTATTATATTAACTATTTTCAATCTTGCTAGTGAAAAGGAATAAATAGGGGGAGGCGTAAATGGCATCTAAAAATGTGTAATATTTTTTCTAGGCGTACCTACCACCAGTGCCGGGGCCAGCGGTGGGCAGGCGACACTAGCCAGGAGGGAGCAGCAGATGCGGCAGCTGCTCCAGTGGTGGGTGAGCCACCAGTAGTGGTGGGAGGTGGTAAGTTATACTTATATTCCGTACTTATTGACAATAGTTATACACTTGCTGTAAAGGTTTATACTGTACTGTTGAGAGAGACTAAGGGCCTCATTAGGATGGCGGCGGTCTTTGCCCGCCCGCCATCCCATCGGAAAGAGGGACCGCCCGCCTTAAGGGCGGGGGTCCCGATGTTGGCATTAGGATGCGCCCGCCACAGTGGCGGGCGCATCACTAATTTTTAACATTGTGGCGGCCGGTGCTCCCTGCACCACCCGCCACAATGTTAAAAATGCATGCATGCATTTGCATACACGAAGCGTCAGGCACAGCGCGGTGCCTGCTGCTTCCTGTATGCAAATGCTTGGGGGTACCACAGGTACCCCCCCGTGTGCACCCCTCCTTCACTCTGGGGGCTTGCAGGGGCCCCCCAGAGTGAAGACCGCATGCCTTTCTGTGACGGCATCGCCGCCACGGAAAGGCATCAAATTGGGCCCATCATAATATGGCTGGCGATGTCTGAAAGACACCACCACCATATTATTATTTTTCCGCCACAAGGCGACCGAGGCGGAAAAAGCGGCGTATGGTCTTTACGTTGCCTAGGTCCCTTCGCCATACTAATATGGCGGGGGGAAAACGAGTGCGGATGTCGGGCGGATTGCCCCCGCCAGGCTGGCAGTGGCTACCGCCAGCCTGGCAGGGGCAATCCGCCCGACATCGTAATGGGCCCCTAAGTTGTTGTGAACAACAGTTGAAGAAGACACTCTTAACTTAGCATTATAAATCGCATTAGCGGCGGGAGTTGAGTAACTAATAGACTCTTCT